>NW_027255470.1:244736-267858 GCF_003086295.3 Arachis hypogaea | reverse complement strand
TTAACGTCGTGCCGACCTTCATTCTTTAAATGACGCTATCCCGAGTAGGACACCTAAGGGCGAGCCGCAATGGCCTCATCCTCGACAGGCACCTACGGTACCCGCAAGGCTTCGCGGATAGTGTTACGCTCTCTCGCGCCGCATGGTTAACAAAATTGTGTGCGAACTATAATAGGTGCGATCATACCAGCACTAATGCACCGGATCCCATCAGAACTCCGCAGTTAAGCGTGCTTGGGCGAGAATAGTACTAGGATGGTGACCTCTGGAAGTCCTCGTGTTGCACCACTTTTTTTTTTTTTTAACGTCGTGCCGACCTTCATTCTTTAAATGACGCTATCCCGAGTAGGACACCTAAGGGCGAGCCGCAATGGCCTCATCCTCGACAGGCACCTACGGTACCCGCAAGGCTTCGCGGATAGTGTTACGCTCTCTCGCCGCATGGTTAACAAAATTGTGTGTGCGAACTATAATAGGTGCGATCATACCAGCACTAATGCACCGGATCCCATCAGAACTCCGCAGTTAAGCGTGCTTGGGCGAGAGTAGTACTAGGATGGGTGACCTCCTGGGAAGTCCTCGTGTTGCACCTCTTTTTTTTTTTTTTTAACGTCGTGCCGACCTTCATTCTTTAAATGACGCTATCCCGAGTAGGACACCTAAGGGCGAGCCGCAATGGCCTCATCCTCGACAGGCACCTACGGTACCCGCAAGGCTTCGGATAGTGTTACGCTCTCTCGCGCCGCATGGTTAACAAAATTGTGTGTGCGAACTATAATAGGTGCGATCATACCAGCACTAATGCACCGGATCCCATCAGAACTCCGCAGTTAAGCGTGCTTGGGCGAGAGTAGTACTAGGATGGTGACCTCTGGAAGTCCTCGTGTTGCACCCTTTTTTTTTTTTTTTTAACGTCGTGCCGACCTTCATTCTTTAAATGACGCTATCCCGAGTAGGACACCTAAGGGCGAGCCGCAATGGCCTCATCCTCGACAGGCACCTACGGTACCCGCAAGGCTTCGCGGATAGTGTTACGCTCTCTCGCGCCGCATGGTTAACAAAATTGTGTGTGCGAACTATAATAGGTGCGATCATACCAGCACTAATGCACCGGATCCCATCAGAACTCCGCAGTTAAGCGTGCTTGGGCGAGAGTAGTACTAGGATGGGTGACCTCCTGGGAAGTCCTCGTGTTGCACCTCTTTTTTTTTTTTTAACGTCGTGCCGACCTTCATTCTTTAAATGACGCTATCCGAGTAGGACACCTAAGGGCGAGCCGCAATGGCCTCATCCTCGACAGGCACCTACGGTACCCGCAAGGCTTCGCAGATAGTGTTACGCTCTCTCGCGCCGCATGGTTAACAAAATTGTGTGTGCGAACTATAATAGGTGCGATCATACCAGCACTAATGCACCGGATCCCATCAGAACTCCGCAGTTAAGCGTGCTTGGGCGAGAGTAGTACTAGGATGGTGACCTCCTGGGAAGTCCTCGTGTTGCACCTCTTTTTTTTTTTTTTTTTAACGTCGTGCCGACCTTCATTCTTTAAATGACGCTATCCGAGTAGGACACCTAAGGGCGAGCCGCAATGGCCTCATCCTCGACAGGCACCTACGGTACCCGCAAGGCTTCGCGGATAGTGTTACGCTCTCTCGCGCCGCATGGTTAACAAAATTGTGTGTGCGAACTATAATAGGTGCGATCATACCAGCACTAATGCACCGGATCCCATCAGAACTCCGCAGTTAAGCGTGCTTGGGCGAGAGTAGTACTAGGATGGGTGACCTCCTGGGAAGTCCTCGTGTTGCACCTCTTTTTTTTTTTTTTAACGTCGTGCCGACCTTCATTCTTTAAATGACGCTATCCCGAGTAGGACACCTAAGGGCGAGCCGCAATGGCCTCATCCTCGACAGGCACCTACGGTACCCGCAAGGCTTCGCGGATAGTGTTACGCTCTCTCGCGCCGCAAAAATTGTGTGTGCGAACTATAATAGGTGCGATCATACCAGCACTAATGCACCGGATCCCATCAGAACTCCGCAGTTAAGCGTGCTTGGGCGAGAGTAGTACTAGGATGGGTGACCTCTGGGAAGTCCTCGTGTTGCACCTCTTTTTTTTTTTTTAACGTCGTGCCGACCTTCATTCTTTAAATGACGCTATCCGAGTAGGACACCTAAGGGCGAGCCGCAATGGCCTCATCCTCGACAGGCACCTACGGTACCCGCAAGGCTTCGCAGATAGTGTTACGCTCTCTCGCGCCGCATGGTTAACAAAATTGTGTGTGCGAACTATAATAGGTGCGATCATACCAGCACTAATGCACCGGATCCCATCAGAACTCCGCAGTTAAGCGTGCTTGGCGAGAGTAGTACTAGGATGGGTGACCTCTGGGAAGTCCTCGTGTTGCACCTCTTTTTTTTTTTTTTTTAACGTCGTGCCGACCTTCATTCTTTAAATGACGCTATCCCGAGTAGGACACCTAAGGGCGAGCCGCAATGGCCTCATCCTCGACAGGCACCTACGGTACCCGCAAGGCTTCGCGGATAGTGTTACGCTCTCTCGCGCCGCATGGTTAACAAAATTGTGTGTGCGAACTATAATAGGTGCGATCATACCAGCACTAATGCACCGGATCCCATCAGAACTCCGCAGTTAAGCGTGCTTGGGCGAGATAGTACTAGGATGGGTGACCTCCTGGGAAGTCCTCGTGTTGCACCTCTTTTTTTTTTTTTTTTAACGTCGTGCCGACCTTCATTCTTTAAATGACGCTATCCCGAGTAGGACACCTAAGGGCGAGCCGCAATGGCCTCATCCTCGACAGGCACCTACGGTACCCGCAAGGCTTCGCAGATAGTGTTACGCTCTCTCGCGCCGCATGGTTAACAAAATTGTGTGTGCGAACTATAATAGGTGCGATCATACCAGCACTAATGCACCGGATCCCATCAGAACTCCGCAGTTAAGCGTGCTTGGGCGAGAGTAGTACTAGGATGGGTGACCTCCTGGGAAGTCCTCGTGTTGCACCTCTTTTTTTTTTTTTTTTAACGTCGTGCCGACCTTCATTCTTTAAATGACGCTATCCCGAGTAGGACACCTAAGGGCGAGCCGCAATGGCCTCATCCTCGACAGGCACCTACGGTACCCGCAAGGCTTCGCGGATAGTGTTACGCTCTCTCGCGCCGCATGGTTAACAAAATTGTGTGTGCGAACTATAATAGGTGCGATCATACCAGCACTAATGCACCGGATCCCATCAGAACTCCGCAGTTAAGCGTGCTTGGCGAGAGTACTAGGATGGGTGACCTCTGGGAAGTCCTCGTGTTGCACCTCTTTTTTTTTTTTAACGTCGTGCCGACCTTCATTCTTTAAATGACGCTATCCCGAGTAGGACACCTAAGGGCGAGCCGCAATGGCCTCATCCTCGACAGGCACCTACGGTACCCGCAAGGCTTCGCGGATAGTGTTACGCTCTCTCGCGCCGCATGGTTAACAAAATTGTGTGTGCGAACTATAATAGGTGCGATCATACCAGCACTAATGCACCGGATCCCATCAGAACTCCGCAGTTAAGCGTGCTTGGGCGAGAGTAGTACTAGGATGGGTGACCTCCTGGGAAGTCCTCGTGTTGCACCTCTTTTTTTTTTTTTTTTAACGTCGTGCCGACCTTCATTCTTTAAATGACGCTATCCCGAGTAGGACACCTAAGGGCGAGCCGCAATGGCCTCATCCTCGACAGGCACCTACGGTACCCGCAAGGCTTCGCGATAGTGTTACGCTCTCTCGCGCCGCATGGTTAACAAAATTGTGTGTGCGAACTATAATAGGTGCGATCATACCACACTAATGCACCGGATCCCATCAGAACTCCGCAGTTAAGCGTGCTTGGGCGAGAGTAGTACTAGGATGGTGACCTGGGAAGTCCTCGTGTTGCACCTCTTTTTTTTTTTTTTTAACGTCGTGCCGACCTTCATTCTTTAAATGACGCTATCCCGAGTAGGACACCTAAGGGCGAGCCGCAATGGCCTCATCCTCGACAGGCACCTACGGTACCCGCAAGGCTTCGCGGATAGTGTTACGCTCTCTCGCGCCGCATGGTTAACAAAATTGTGTGCGAACTATAATAGGTGCGATCATACCAGCACTAATGCACCGGATCCCATCAGAACTCCGCAGTTAAGCGTGCTTGGGCGAGAGTAGTACTAGGATGGGTGACCTCCTGGGAAGTCCTCGTGTTGCACCTCTTTTTTTTTTTTTTTTTTTAACGTCGTGCCGACCTTCATTCTTTAAATGACGCTATCCCGAGTAGGACACCTAAGGGCGAGCCGCAATGGCCTCATCCTCGACAGGCACCTACGGTACCCGCAAGGCTTCGCGGATAGTGTTACGCTCTCTCGCGCCGCATGGTTAACAAAATTGTGTGTGCGAACTATAATAGGTGCGATCATACCAGCACTAATGCACCGGATCCCATCAGAACTCCGCAGTTAAGCGTGCTTGGCGAGAGTAGTACTAGGATGGGCTGGGAAGTCCTCGTGTTGCACCTCTTTTTTTTTTTTTAACGTCGTGCCGACCTTCATTCTTTAAATGACGCTATCCGAGTAGGACACCTAAGGGCGAGCCGCAATGGCCTCATCCTCGACAGGCACCTACGGTACCCGCAAGGCTTCGCGGATAGTGTTACGCTCTCTCGCGCCCGCATGGTTAACAAAATTGTGTGTGCGAACTATAATAGGTGCGATCATACCAGCACTAATGCACCGGATCCCATCAGAACTCCGCAGTTAAGCGTGCTTGGGCGAGAATAGTACTAGGATGGGTGACCTCCTGGGAAGTCCTCGTGTTGCACCTCTTTTTTTTTTTTTTAACGTCGTGCCGACCTTCATTCTTTAAATGACGCTATCCCGAGTAGGACACCTAAGGGCGAGCCGCAATGGCCTCATCCTCGACAGGCACCTACGGTACCCGCAAGGCTTCGCAGATAGTGTTACGCTCTCTCGCGCGCCGTGCGTTGTTGTGTGCGAACTATAATAGGTGCGATCATACCAGCACTAATGCACCGGATCCCATCAGAACTCCGCAGTTAAGCGTGCTTGGGCGAGAGTAGTACTAGGATGGGTGACCTCCTGGGAAGTCCTCGTGTTGCACCTCTTTTTTTTTTTTTAACGTCGTGCCGACCTTCATTCTTTAAATGACGCTATCCCGAGTAGGACACCTAAGGGCGAGCCGCAATGGCCTCATCCTCGACAGGCACCTACGGTACCCGCAAGGCTTCGCGGATAGTGTTACGCTCTCTCGCGCCGCATGGTTAACAAAATTGTGTGTGCGAACTATAATAGGTGCGATCATACCAGCACTAATGCACCGGATCCCATCAGAACTCCGCAGTTAAGCGTGCTTGGGCGAGAGTAGTACTAGGATGGGTGACCTCCTGGAAGTCCTCGTGTTGCACCTCTTTTTTTTTTTTTTTTAACGTCGTGCCGACCTTCATTCTTTAAATGACGCTATCCCGAGTAGGACACCTAAGGGCGAGCCGCAATGGCCTCATCCTCGACAGGCACCTACGGTACCCGCAAGGCTTCGCGGATAGTGTTACGCTCTCTCGCGCCGCATGGTTAACAAAATTGTGTGTGCGAACTATAATAGGTGCGATCATACCAGCACTAATGCACCGGATCCCATCAGAACTCCGCAGTTAAGCGTGCTTGGGCGAGAGTAGTACTAGGATGGGTGACCTCTGGGAAGTCCTCGTGTTGCACCTTTTTTTTTTTTAACGTCGTGCCGACCTTCATTCTTTAAATGACGCTATCCCGAGTAGGACACCTAAGGGCGAGCCGCAATGGCCTCATCCTCGACAGGCACCTACGGTACCCGCAAGGCTTCGCGGATAGTGTTACGCTCTCTCGCGCCCGCATGGTTAACAAAATTGTGTGTGCGAACTATAATAGGTGCGATCATACCAGCACTAATGCACCGGATCCCATCAGAACTCCGCAGTTAAGCGTGCTTGGGCGAGAGTAGTACTAGGATGGGTGACCTCCTGGGAAGTCCTCGTGTTGCACCTCTTTTTTTTTTTTTTAACGTCGTGCCGACCTTCATTCTTTAAATGACGCTATCCCGAGTAGGACACCTAAGGGCGAGCCGCAATGGCCTCATCCTCGACAGGCACCTACGGTACCCGCAAGGCTTCGCGGATAGTGTTACGCTCTCTCGCGCCGCATGGTTAACAAAATTGTGTGTGCGAACTATAATAGGTGCGATCATACCAGCACTAATGCACCGGATCCCATCAGAACTCCGCAGTTAAGCGTGCTTGGCGAGAGTAGTACTAGGATGGGTGACCTCCTGGGAAGTCCTCGTGTTGCACCTCTTTTTTTTTTTTTTTAACGTCGTGCCGACCTTCATTCTTTAAATGACGCTATCCCGAGTAGGACACCTAAGGGCGAGCCGCAATGGCCTCATCCTCGACAGGCACCTACGGTACCCGCAAGGCTTCGCGGATAGTGTTACGCTCTCTCGCGCCGCATGGTTAACAAAATTGTGTGTGCGAACTATAATAGGTGCGATCATACCAGCACTAATGCACCGGATCCCATCAGAACTCCGCAGTTAAGCGTGCTTGGGCGAGAGTAGTACTAGGATGGTGACCTCTGGGAAGTCCTCGTGTTGCACCCTTTTTTTTTTTTTTTAACGTCGTGCCGACCTTCATTCTTTAAATGACGCTATCCCGAGTAGGACACCTAAGGGCGAGCCGCAATGGCCTCATCCTCGACAGGCACCTACGGTACCCGCAAGGCTTCGCGGATAGTGTTACGCTCTCTCGCGCCGCATGGTTAACAAAATTGTGTGTGCGAACTATAATAGGTGCGATCATACCAGCACTAATGCACCGGATCCCATCAGAACTCCGCAGTTAAGCGTGCTTGGGCGAGATAGTACTAGGATGGGTGACCTCTGGGAAGTCCTCGTGTTGCACCATTTTTTTTTTTTAACGTCGTGCCGACCTTCATTCTTTAAATGACGCTATCCCGAGTAGGACACCTAAGGGCGAGCCGCAATGGCCTCATCCTCGACAGGCACCTACGGTACCCGCAAGGCTTCGCGGATAGTGTTACGCTCTCTCGCGCCGCATGGTTAACAAAATTGTGTGTGCGAACTATAATAGGTGCGATCATACCAGCACTAATGCACCGGATCCCATCAGAACTCCGCAGTTAAGTGCTTGGGCGAGAATAGTACTAGGATGGGTGACCTCCTGGGAAGTCCTCGTGTTGCACCTCTTTTTTTTTTTTTTAACGTCGTGCCGACCTTCATTCTTTAAATGACGCTATCCGAGTAGGACACCTAAGGGCGAGCCGCAATGGCCTCATCCTCGACAGCACCTACGGTACCCGCAAGGCTTCGCAGATAGTGTTACGCTCTCTCGCGCCGCATGGTTAACAAAATTGTGTGTGCGAACTATAATAGGTGCGATCATACCAGCACTAATGCACCGGATCCCATCAGAACTCCGCAGTTAAGCGTGCTTGGGCGAGAGTAGTACTAGGATGGGTGACCTCCTGGGAAGTCCTCGTGTTGCACCTCTTTTTTTTTTTTTTTTAACGTCGTGCCGACCTTCATTCTTTAAATGACGCTATCCCGAGTAGGACACCTAAGGGCGAGCCGCAATGGCCTCATCCTCGACAGGCACCTACGGTACCCGCAAGGCTTCGCGGATAGTGTTACGCTCTCTCGCGCCGCATGGTTAACAAAATTGTGTGTGCGAACTATAATAGGTGCGATCATACCAGCACTAATGCACCGGATCCCATCAGAACTCCGCAGTTAAGCGTGCTTGGGCGAGTAGTACTAGGATGGGTGACCTCCTGGGAAGTCCTCGTGTTGCACCTCTTTTTTTTTTTTTTTAACGTCGTGCCGACCTTCATTCTTTAAATGACGCTATCCCGAGTAGGACACCTAAGGGCGAGCCGCAATGGCCTCATCCTCGACAGGCACCTACGGTACCCGCAAGGCTTCGCGGATAGTGTTACGCTCTCTCGCGCCGCATGGTTAACAAAATTGTGTGTGCGAACTATAATAGGTGCGATCATACCAGCACTAATGCACCGGATCCCATCAGAACTCCGCAGTTAAGCGTGCTTGGGCGAGAGTAGTACTAGGATGGTGACCTCTGGGAAGTCCTCGTGTTGCACCTCTTTTTTTTTTTTTTAACGTCGTGCCGACCTTCATTCTTTAAATGACGCTATCCCGAGTAGGACACCTAAGGCGAGCCGCAATGGCCTCATCCTCGACAGGCACCTACGGTACCCGCAAGGCTTCGCGGATAGTGTTACGCTCTCTCGCGCCGCATGGTTAACAAAATTGTGTGTGCGAACTATAATAGGTGCGATCATACCAGCACTAATGCACCGGATCCCATCAGAACTCCGCAGTTAAGCGTGCTTGGGCGAGAGTACTAGGATGGGTGACCTCCTGGGAAGTCCTCGTGTTGCACCTCTTTTTTTTTTTTTAACGTCGTGCCGACCTTCATTCTTTAAATGACGCTATCCCGAGTAGGACACCTAAGGGCGAGCCGCAATGGCCTCATCCTCGACAGGCACCTACGGTACCCGCAAGGCTTCGCGGATAGTGTTACGCTCTCTCGCGCCGCATGGTTAACAAAATTGTGTGTGCGAACTATAATAGGTGCGATCATACCAGCACTAATGCACCGGATCCCATCAGAACTCCGCAGTTAAGCGTGCTTGGGCGAGAGTAGTACTAGGATGGGTGACCTCTGGGAAGTCCTCGTGTTGCACCTCTTTTTTTTTTTTAACGTCGTGCCGACCTTCATTCTTTAAATGACGCTATCCCGAGTAGGACACCTAAGGGCGAGCCGCAATGGCCTCATCCTCGACAGGCACCTACGGTACCCGCAAGGCTTCGCGGATAGTGTTACGCTCTCTCGCGCCGCATGGTTAACAAAATTGTGTGTGCGAACTATAATAGGTGCGATCATACCAGCACTAATGCACCGGATCCCATCAGAACTCCGCAGTTAAGCGTGCTTGGGCGAGAATAGTACTAGGATGGGTGACCTCCTGGGAAGTCCTCGTGTTGCACCTCTTTTTTTTTTTTTTAACGTCGTGCCGACCTTCATTCTTTAAATGACGCTATCCCGAGTAGGACACCTAAGGGCGAGCCGCAATGGCCTCATCCTCGACAGGCACCTACGGTACCCGCAAGGCTTCGCGGATAGTGTTACGCTCTCTCGCGCCGCATGGTTAACAAAATTGTGTGTGCGAACTATAATAGGTGCGATCATACCAGCACTAATGCACCGGATCCCATCAGAACTCCGCAGTTAAGCGTGCTTGGGCGAGTAGTACTAGGATGGGTGACCTCCTGGGAAGTCCTCGTGTTGCACCTCTTTTTTTTTTTTTTTAACGTCGTGCCGACCTTCATTCTTTAAATGACGCTATCCCGAGTAGGACACCTAAGGGCGAGCCGCAATGGCCTCATCCTCGACAGGCACCTACGGTACCCGCAAGGCTTCGGATAGTGTTACGCTCTCTCGCGCCGCATGGTTAACAAAATTGTGTGTGCGAACTATAATAGGTGCGATCATACCAGCACTAATGCACCGGATCCCATCAGAACTCCGCAGTTAAGCGTGCTTGGGCGAGAGTAGTACTAGGATGGGTGACCTCCTGGGAAGTCCTCGTGTTGCACCTCTTTTTTTTTTTTTTAACGTCGTGCCGACCTTCATTCTTTAAATGACGCTATCCCGAGTAGGACACCTAAGGGCGAGCCGCAATGGCCTCATCCTCGACAGGCACCTACGGTACCCGCAAGGCTTCGCGGATAGTGTTACGCTCTCTCGCGCCGCATGGTTAACAAAATTGTGTGTGCGAACTATAATAGGTGCGATCATACCAGCACTAATGCACCGGATCCCATCAGAACTCCGCAGTTAAGCGTGCTTGGGCGAGAGTAGTACTAGGATGGGTGACCTCCTGGGAAGTCCTCGTGTTGCACCTCTTTTTTTTTTTTTTTTAACGTCGTGCCGACCTTCATTCTTTAAATGACGCTATCCCGAGTAGGACACCTAAGGGCGAGCCGCAATGGCCTCATCCTCGACAGGCACCTACGGTACCCGCAAGGCTTCGCGGATAGTGTTACGCTCTCTCGCGCCGCATGGTTAACAAAATTGTGTGTGCGAACTATAATAGGTGCGATCATACCAGCACTAATGCACCGGATCCCATCAGAACTCCGCAGTTAAGCGTGCTTGGGCGAGAGTAGTACTAGGATGGTGACCTCCTGGGAAGTCCTCGTGTTGCACCTCTTTTTTTTTTTTTAACGTCGTGCCGACCTTCATTCTTTAAATGACGCTATCCCGAGTAGGACACCTAAGGGCGAGCCGCAATGGCCTCATCCTCGACAGGCACCTACGGTACCCGCAAGGCTTCGCGGATAGTGTTACGCTCTCTCGCGCCGCATGGTTAACAAAATTGTGTGTGCGAACTATAATAGGTGCGATCATACCAGCACTAATGCACCGGATCCCATCAGAACTCCGCAGTTAAGCGTGCTTGGGCGAGAGTAGTACTAGGATGGGTGACCTCCTGGAAGTCCTCGTGTTGCACCTCTTTTTTTTTTTTTTTAACGTCGTGCCGACCTTCATTCTTTAAATGACGCTATCCGAGTAGGACACCTAAGGGCGAGCCGCAATGGCCTCATCCTCGACAGGCACCTACGGTACCCGCAAGGCTTCGCGGATAGTGTTACGCTCTCTCGCGCCGCATGGTTAACAAAATTGTGTGTGCGAACTATAATAGGTGCGATCATACCAGCACTAATGCACCGGATCCCATCAGAACTCCGCAGTTAAGCGTGCTTGGGCGAGAGTAGTACTAGGATGGGTGACCTCCTGGGAAGTCCTCGTGTTGCACCTCTTTTTTTTTTTTTTTAACGTCGTGCCGACCTTCATTCTTTAAATGACGCTATCCCGAGTAGGACACCTAAGGGCGAGCCGCAATGGCCTCATCCTCGACAGGCACCTACGGTACCCGCAAGGCTTCGCGGATAGTGTTACGCTCTCTCGCGCCGCATGGTTAACAAAATTGTGTGTGCGAACTATAATAGGTGCGATCATACCAGCACTAATGCACCGGATCCCATCAGAACTCCGCAGTTAAGCGTGCTTGGGCGAGAGTAGTACTAGGATGGGTGACCTCTGGGAAGTCCTCGTGTTGCACCTCTTTTTTTTTTTTTAACGTCGTGCCGACCTTCATTCTTTAAATGACGCTATCCCGAGTAGGACACCTAAGGGCGAGCCGCAATGGCCTCATCCTCGACAGGCACCTACGGTACCCGCAAGGCTTCGCGGATAGTGTTACGCTCTCTCGCGCCGCATGGTTAACAAAATTGTGTGTGCGAACTATAATAGGTGCGATCATACCAGCACTAATGCACCGGATCCCATCAGAACTCCGCAGTTAAGCGTGCTTGGGCGAGATAGTACTAGGATGGGTGACCTCCTGGGAAGTCCTCGTGTTGCACCTCTTTTTTTTTTTTTTTAACGTCGTGCCGACCTTCATTCTTTAAATGACGCTATCCGAGTAGGACACCTAAGGGCGAGCCGCAATGGCCTCATCCTCGACAGGCACCTACGGTACCCGCAAGGCTTCGCAGATAGTGTTACGCTCTCTCGCGCCGCATGGTTAACAAAATTGTGTGTGCGAACTATAATAGGTGCGATCATACCAGCACTAATGCACCGGATCCCATCAGAACTCCGCAGTTAAGCGTGCTTGGGCGAGAGTAGTACTAGGATGGGTGACCTCCTGGGAAGTCCTCGTGTTGCACCTTTTTTTTTTTTTTTTTAACGTCGTGCCGACCTTCATTCTTTAAATGACGCTATCCCGAGTAGGACACCTAAGGGCGAGCCGCAATGGCCTCATCCTCGACAGGCACCTACGGTACCCGCAAGGCTTCGCGGATAGTGTTACGCTCTCTCGCGCCGCATGGTTAACAAAATTGTGTGTGCGAACTATAATAGGTGCGATCATACCAGCACTAATGCACCGGATCCCATCAGAACTCCGCAGTTAAGCGTGCTTGGGCGAGATAGTACTAGGATGGGTGACCTCCTGGGAAGTCCTCGTGTTGCACCTCTTTTTTTTTTTTTTTAACGTCGTGCCGACCTTCATTCTTTAAATGACGCTATCCGAGTAGGACACCTAAGGGCGAGCCGCAATGGCCTCATCCTCGACAGGCACCTACGGTACCCGCAAGGCTTCGCGGATAGTGTTACGCTCTCTCGCGCCGCATGGTTAACAAAATTGTGTGTGCGAACTATAATAGGTGCGATCATACCAGCACTAATGCACCGGATCCCATCAGAACTCCGCAGTTAAGCGTGCTTGGGCGAGAGTAGTACTAGGATGGGTGACCTCCTGGGAAGTCCTCGTGTTGCACCTCTTTTTTTTTTTTTTTTTTAACGTCGTGCCGACCTTCATTCTTTAAATGACGCTATCCCGAGTAGGACACCTAAGGGCGAGCCGCAATGGCCTCATCCTCGACAGGCACCTACGGTACCCGCAAGGCTTCGCGGATAGTGTTACGCTCTCTCGCGCCGCATGGTTAACAAAATTGTGTGTGCGAACTATAATAGGTGCGATCATACCAGCACTAATGCACCGGATCCCATCAGAACTCCGCAGTTAAGCGTGCTTGGGCGAGAATAGTACTAGGATGGGTGACCTCTGGGAAGTCCTCGTGTTGCACCTCTTTTTTTTTTTTTAACGTCGTGCCGACCTTCATTCTTTAAATGACGCTATCCCGAGTAGGACACCTAAGGGCGAGCCGCAATGGCCTCATCCTCGACAGGCACCTACGGTACCCGCAAGGCTTCGCGGATAGTGTTACGCTCTCTCGCGCCGCATGGTTAACAAAATTGTGTGTGCGAACTATAATAGGTGCGATCATACCAGCACTAATGCACCGGATCCCATCAGAACTCCGCAGTTAAGCGTGCTTGGGCGAGATAGTACTAGGATGGGTGACCTCTGGGAAGTCCTCGTGTTGCACCTCTTTTTTTTTTTTTAACGTCGTGCCGACCTTCATTCTTTAAATGACGCTATCCCGAGTAGGACACCTAAGGGCGAGCCGCAATGGCCTCATCCTCGACAGGCACCTACGGTACCCGCAAGGCTTCGCAGATAGTGTTACGCTCTCTCGCGCCGCATGGTTAACAAAATTGTGTGTGCGAACTATAATAGGTGCGATCATACCAGCACTAATGCACCGGATCCCATCAGAACTCCGCAGTTAAGCGTGCTTGGGCGAGAGTAGTACTAGGATGGGTGACCTCCTGGGAAGTCCTCGTGTTGCACCTCTTTTTTTTTTTTTTAACGTCGTGCCGACCTTCATTCTTTAAATGACGCTATCCCGAGTAGGACACCTAAGGGCGAGCCGCAATGGCCTCATCCTCGACAGGCACCTACGGTACCCGCAAGGCTTCGCGGATAGTGTTACGCTCTCTCGCGCCGCATGGTTAACAAAATTGTGTGTGCGAACTATAATAGGTGCGATCATACCAGCACTAATGCACCGGATCCCATCAGAACTCCGCAGTTAAGCGTGCTTGGGCGAGAGTAGTACTAGGATGGGTGACCTCCTGGGAAGTCCTCGTGTTGCACCTCTTTTTTTTTTTTTTTTTTTTAACGTCGTGCCGACCTTCATTCTTTAAATGACGCTATCCCGAGTAGGACACCTAAGGGCGAGCCGCAATGGCCTCATCCTCGACAGGCACCTACGGTACCCGCAAGGCTTCGCGGATAGTGTTACGCTCTCTCGCGCCGCATGGTTAACAAAATTGTGTGTGCGAACTATAATAGGTGCGATCATACCAGCACTAATGCACCGGATCCCATCAGAACTCCGCAGTTAAGCGTGCTTGGCGAGAAGTAGTACTAGGATGGTGCTGGGAAACCTCTTTTTTTTTTTTTTTTTAACGTCGTGCCGACCTTCATTCTTTAAATGACGCTATCCCGAGTAGGACACCTAAGGGCGAGCCGCAATGGCCTCATCCTCGACAGGCACCTACGGTACCCGCAAGGCTTCGCGGATAGTGTTACGCTCTCTCGCGCCGCATGGTTAACAAAATTGTGTGTGCGAACTATAATAGGTGCGATCATACCAGCACTAATGCACCGGATCCCATCAGAACTCCGCAGTTAAGCGTGCTTGGGCGAGAGTAGTACTAGGATGGGTGACCTCCTGGGAAGTCCTCGTGTTGCACCTCTTTTTTTTTTTTTTAACGTCGTGCCGACCTTCATTCTTTAAATGACGCTATCCCGAGTAGGACACCTAAGGCGAGCCGCAATGGCCTCATCCTCGACAGGCACCTACGGTACCCGCAAGGCTTCGCGGATAGTGTTACGCTCTCTCGCGCCGCATGGTTAACAAAATTGTGTGTGCGAACTATAATAGGTGCGATCATACCAGCACTAATGCACCGGATCCCATCAGAACTCCGCAGTTAAGCGTGCTTGGGCGAGAGTAGTACTAGGATGGGTGACCTCCTGGGAAGTCCTCGTGTTGCACCTCTTTTTTTTTTTTTTTAACGTCGTGCCGACCTTCATTCTTTAAATGACGCTATCCCGAGTAGGACACCTAAGGGCGAGCCGCAATGGCCTCATCCTCGACAGGCACCTACGGTACCCGCAAGGCTTCGCAGATAGTGTTACGCTCTCTCGCGCCGCATGGTTAACAAAATTGTGTGTGCGAACTATAATAGGTGCGATCATACCAGCACTAATGCACCGGATCCCATCAGAACTCCGCAGTTAAGCGTGCTTGGGCGAGAGTAGTACTAGGATGGGTGACCTCTGGGAAGTCCTCGTGTTGCACCTCTTTTTTTTTTTTTTTAACGTCGTGCCGACCTTCATTCTTTAAATGACGCTATCCCGAGTAGGACACCTAAGGGCGAGCCGCAATGGCCTCATCCTCGACAGGCACCTACGGTACCCGCAAGGCTTCGCGGATAGTGTTACGCTCTCTCGCGCCGCATGGTTAACAAAATTGTGTGTGCGAACTATAATAGGTGCGATCATACCAGCACTAATGCACCGGATCCCATCAGAACTCCGCAGTTAAGCGTGCTTGGGCGAGTAGTACTAGGATGGGTGACCTCCTGGGAAGTCCTCGTGTTGCACCTCTTTTTTTTTTTTTTTAACGTCGTGCCGACCTTCATTCTTTAAATGACGCTATCCCGAGTAGGACACCTAAGGGCGAGCCGCAATGGCCTCATCCTCGACAGGCACCTACGGTACCCGCAAGGCTTCGCAGATAGTGTTACGCTCTCTCGCGCCGCATGGTTAACAAAATTGTGTGTGCGAACTATAATAGGTGCGATCATACCAGCACTAATGCACCGGATCCCATCAGAACTCCGCAGTTAAGCGTGCTTGGGCGAGAGTAGTACTAGGATGGGTGACCTCCTGGGAAGTCCTCGTGTTGCACCTCTTTTTTTTTTTTTTTTTAACGTCGTGCCGACCTTCATTCTTTAAATGACGCTATCCCGAGTAGGACACCTAAGGCGAGCCGCAATGGCCTCATCCTCGACAGGCACCTACGGTACCCGCAAGGCTTCGCGGATAGTGTTACGCTCTCTCGCGCCGCATGGTTAACAAAATTGTGTGTGCGAACTATAATAGGTGCGATCATACCAGCACTAATGCACCGGATCCCATCAGAACTCCGCAGTTAAGCGTGCTTGGGCGAGAGTAGTACTAGGATGGGTGACCTCCTGGGAAGTCCTCGTGTTGCACCTCTTTTTTTTTTTTTTTTAACGTCGTGCCGACCTTCATTCTTTAAATGACGCTATCCCGAGTAGGACACCTAAGGGCGAGCCGCAATGGCCTCATCCTCGACAGGCACCTACGGTACCCGCAAGGCTTCGCGGATAGTGTTACGCTCTCTCGCGCCGCATGGTTAACAAAATTGTGTGTGCGAACTATAATAGGTGCGATCATACCAGCACTAATGCACCGGATCCCATCAGAACTCCGCAGTTAAGCGTGCTTGGCGAGAAGTAGTACTAGGATGGTGACCTCTGGGAAGTCCTCGTGTTGCACCTCTTTTTTTTTTTTTTTTAACGTCGTGCCGACCTTCATTCTTTAAATGACGCTATCCCGAGTAGGACACCTAAGGGCGAGCCGCAATGGCCTCATCCTCGACAGGCACCTACGGTACCCGCAAGGCTTCGCGGATAGTGTTACGCTCTCTCGCGCCGCATGGTTAACAAAATTGTGTGTGCGAACTATAATAGTGCGATCATACCAGCACTAATGCACCGGATCCCATCAGAACTCCGCAGTTAAGCGTGCTTGGGCGAGATAGTACTAGGATGGGTGACCTCTGGGAAGTCCTCGTGTTGCACCTCTTTTTTTTTTTTTTTAACGTCGTGCCGACCTTCATTCTTTAAATGACGCTATCCCGAGTAGGACACCTAAGGGCGAGCCGCAATGGCCTCATCCTCGACAGGCACCTACGGTACCCGCAAGGCTTCGCGGATAGTGTTACGCTCTCTCGCGCCGCATGGTTAACAAAATTGTGTGTGCGAACTATAATAGGTGCGATCATACCAGCACTAATGCACCGGATCCCATCAGAACTCCGCAGTTAAGCGTGCTTGGGCGAGAGTAGTACTAGGATGGGTGACCTCCTGGGAAGTCCTCGTGTTGCACCTCTTTTTTTTTTTTTTTTAACGTCGTGCCGACCTTCATTCTTTAAATGACGCTATCCCGAGTAGGACACCTAAGGGCGAGCCGCAATGGCCTCATCCTCGACAGGCACCTACGGTACCCGCAAGGCTTCGCAGATAGTGTTACGCTCTCTCGCGCCGCATGGTTAACAAAATTGTGTGTGCGAACTATAATAGGTGCGATCATACCAGCACTAATGCACCGGATCCCATCAGAACTCCGCAGTTAAGCGTGCTTGGGCGAGAGTAGTACTAGGATGGGTGACCTCCTGGGAAGTCCTCGTGTTGCACCTCTTTTTTTTTTTTTTTTAACGTCGTGCCGACCTTCATTCTTTAAATGACGCTATCCCGAGTAGGACACCTAAGGGCGAGCCGCAATGGCCTCATCCTCGACAGGCACCTACGGTACCCGCAAGGCTTCGCGGATAGTGTTACGCTCTCTCGCGCCGCATGGTTAACAAAATTGTGTGTGCGAACTATAATAGGTGCGATCATACCAGCACTAATGCACCGGATCCCATCAGAACTCCGCAGTTAAGCGTGCTTGGGCGAGATAGTACTAGGATGGGTGACCTCCTGGGAAGTCCTCGTGTTGCACCTCTTTTTTTTTTTTTTAACGTCGTGCCGACCTTCATTCTTTAAATGACGCTATCCCGAGTAGGACACCTAAGGGCGAGCCGCAATGGCCTCATCCTCGACAGGCACCTACGGTACCCGCAAGGCTTCGCGGATAGTGTTACGCTCTCTCGCGCCGCATGGTTAACAAAATTGTGTGTGCGAACTATAATAGGTGCGATCATACCAGCACTAATGCACCGGATCCCATCAGAACTCCGCAGTTAAAGCGTGCTTGGGCGAAGTAGTACTAGGATGGGTGACCTCCTGGGAAGTCCTCGTGTTGCACCTCTTTTTTTTTTTTTTAACGTCGTGCCGACCTTCATTCTTTAAATGACGCTATCCCGAGTAGGACACCTAAGGGCGAGCCGCAATGGCCTCATCCTCGACAGGCACCTACGGTACCCGCAAGGCTTCGCGGATAGTGTTACGCTCTCTCGCGCCGCATGGTTAACAAAATTGTGTGTGCGAACTATAATAGGTGCGATCATACCAGCACTAATGCACCGGATCCCATCAGAACTCCGCAGTTAAGCGTGCTTGGGCGAGAGTAGTACTAGGATGGGTGACCTCCTGGGAAGTCCTCGTGTTGCACCTCTTTTTTTTTTTTTTAACGTCGTGCCGACCTTCATTCTTTAAATGACGCTATCCCGAGTAGGACACCTAAGGGCGAGCCGCAATGGCCTCATCCTCGACAGGCACCTACGGTACCCGCAAGGCTTCGCAGATAGTGTTACGCTCTCTCGCGCCGCATGGTTAACAAAATTGTGTGTGCGAACTATAATAGGTGCGATCATACCAGCACTAATGCACCGGATCCCATCAGAACTCCGCAGTTAAGCGTGCTTGGGCGAGAGTAGTACTAGGATGGGTGACCTCCTGGGAAGTCCTCGTGTTGCACCTTTTTTTTTTTTTTTTTTAACGTCGTGCCGACCTTCATTCTTTAAATGACGCTATCCCGAGTAGGACACCTAAGGGCGAGCCGCAATGGCCTCATCCTCGACAGGCACCTACGGTACCCGCAAGGCTTCGCGGATAGTGTTACGCTCTCTCGCGCCGCATGGTTAACAAAATTGTGTGTGCGAACTATAATAGGTGCGATCATACCAGCACTAATGCACCGGATCCCATCAGAACTCCGCAGTTAAGCGTGCTTGGGCGAGAGTAGTACTAGGATGGGTGACCTCTGGAAGTCCTCGTGTTGCACCCTTTTTTTTTTTTTTTAACGTCGTGCCGACCTTCATTCTTTAAATGACGCTATCCCGAGTAGGACACCTAAGGGCGAGCCGCAATGGCCTCATCCTCGACAGGCACCTACGGTACCCGCAAGGCTTCGCGGATAGTGTTACGCTCTCTCGCGCCGCATGGTTAACAAAATTGTGTGTGCGAACTATAATAGGTGCGATCATACCAGCACTAATGCACCGGATCCCATCAGAACTCCGCAGTTAAGCGTGCTTGGGCGAGAGTAGTACTAGGATGGGTGACCTCCTGGGAAGTCCTCGTGTTGCACCTCTTTTTTTTTTTTTTAACGTCGTGCCGACCTTCATTCTTTAAATGACGCTATCCCGAGTAGGACACCTAAGGGCGAGCCGCAATGGCCTCATCCTCGACAGGCACCTACGGTACCCGCAAGGCTTCGCGGATAGTGTTACGCTCTCTCGCGCCGCATGGTTAACAAAATTGTGTGTGCGAACTATAATAGGTGCGATCATACCAGCACTAATGCACCGGATCCCATCAGAACTCCGCAGTTAAGCGTGCTTGGGCGAGAGTAGTACTAGGATGGGTGACCTCCTGGGAAGTCCTCGTGTTGCACCTCTTTTTTTTTTTTTTAACGTCGTGCCGACCTTCATTCTTTAAATGACGCTATCCCGAGTAGGACACCTAAGGGCGAGCCGCAATGGCCTCATCCTCGACAGGCACCTACGGTACCCGCAAGGCTTCGCGGATAGTGTTACGCTCTCTCGCGCCGCATGGTTAACAAAATTGTGTGTGCGAACTATAATAGGTGCGATCATACCAGCACTAATGCACCGGATCCCATCAGAACTCCGCAGTTAAGCGTGCTTGGGCGAGAGTAGTACTAGGATGGGTGACCTCCTGGGAAGTCCTCGTGTTGCACCTCTTTTTTTTTTTTTTTTAACGTCGTGCCGACCTTCATTCTTTAAATGACGCTATCCCGAGTAGGACACCTAAGGGCGAGCCGCAATGGCCTCATCCTCGACAGGCACCTACGGTACCCGCAAGGCTTCGCGGATAGTGTTACGCTCTCTCGCGCCGCATGGTTAACAAAATTGTGTGTGCGAACTATAATAGGTGCGATCATACCAGCACTAATGCACCGGATCCCATCAGAACTCCGCAGTTAAGCGTGCTTGGGCGAGAATAGTACTAGGATGTGTTGCACCTCTTTTTTTTTTTTTAACGTCGTGCCGACCTTCATTCTTTAAATGACGCTATCCCGAGTAGGACACCTAAGGGCGAGCCGCAATGGCCTCATCCTCGACAGGCACCTACGGTACCCGCAAGGCTTCGCGGATAGTGTTACGCTCTCTCGCGCCGCATGGTTAACAAAATTGTGTGTGCGAACTATAATAGGTGCGATCATACCAGCACTAATGCACCGGATCCCATCAGAACTCCGCAGTTAAGCGTGCTTGGGCGAGAGTAGTACTAGGATGGGTGACCTCCTGGGAAGTCCTCGTGTTGCACCTCTTTTTTTTTTTTTTAACGTCGTGCCGACCTTCATTCTTTAAATGACGCTATCCCGAGTAGGACACCTAAGGGCGAGCCGCAATGCCTCATCCTCGACAGGCACCTACGGTACCCGCTTCGCGGATAGTGTTACGCTCTCTCGCCCGCATGGTTAACAAAATTGTGTGTGCGAACTATAATAGGTGCGATCATACCAGCACTAATGGATCCCATCAGAACTCCGTTAAGCGTGCTTGGGCGAGAGTAGTACTAGGATGGGAAGTCCTCGTGTTGCACCTCTTTTTTTTTTTTTTTTTAACGTCGTGCCGACCTTCATTCTTTAAATGACGCTATCCCGAGTAGGACACCTAAGGGCGAGCCGCAATGGCCTCATCCTCGACAGGCACCTACGGTACCCGCAAGGCTTCGCGGATAGTGTTACGCTCTCTCGCGCCGCATGGTTAACAAAATTGTGTGTGCGAACTATAATAGGTGCGATCATACCAGCACTAATGCACCGGATCCCATCAGAACTCCGCAGTTAAGCGTGCTTGGGCGAGAGTAGTACTAGGATGGGTGACCTCTGGGAAGTCCTCGTGTTGCACCTCTTTTTTTTTTTTTTTAACGTCGTGCCGACCTTCATTCTTTAAATGACGCTATCCCGAGTAGGACACCTAAGGGCGAGCCGCAATGGCCTCATCCTCGACAGGCACCTACGGTACCCGCAAGGCTTCGCGATAGTGTTACGCTCTCTCGCGCCGCATGGTTAACAAAATTGTGTGTGCGAACTATAATAGGTGCGATCATACCAGCACTAATGCACCGGATCCCATCAGAACTCCGCAGTTAAGCGTGCTTGGGCGAGATAGTACTAGGATGGGTGACCTCTGGGAAGTCCTCGTGTTGCACCTCTTTTTTTTTTTTTTTAACGTCGTGCCGACCTTCATTCTTTAAATGACGCTATCCCGAGTAGGACACCTAAGGGCGAGCCGCAATGGCCTCATCCTCGACAGGCACCTACGGTACCCGCAAGGCTTCGCGGATAGTGTTACGCTCTCTCGCGCCGCATGGTTAACAAAATTGTGTGTGCGAACTATAATAGGTGCGATCATACCAGCACTAATGCACCGGATCCCATCAGAACTCCGCAGTTAAGCGTGCTTGGGCGAGAGTAGTACTAGGATGGGTGACCTCCTGGGAAGTCCTCGTGTTGCACCTCTTTTTTTTTTTTTTTTAACGTCGTGCCGACCTTCATTCTTTAAATGACGCTATCCCGAGTAGGACACCTAAGGGCGAGCCGCAATGGCCTCATCCTCGACAGGCACCTACGGTACCCGCAAGGCTTCGCGGATAGTGTTACGCTCTCTCGCGCCGCATGGTTAACAAAATTGTGTGCGAACTATAATAGGTGCGATCATACCAGCACTAATGCACCGGATCCCATCAGAACTCCGCAGTTAAGCGTGCTTGGCGAGAGTAGTACTAGGATGGTGACCTCCTGGGAAGTCCTCGTGTTGCACCTTTTTTTTTTTTTAACGTCGTGCCGACCTTCATTCTTTAAATGACGCTATCCCGAGTAGGACACCTAAGGGCGAGCCGCAATGGCCTCATCCTCGACAGGCACCTACGGTACCCGCAAGGCTTCGCAGATAGTGTTACGCTCTCTCGCGCCGCATGGTTAACAAAATTGTGTGTGCGAACTATAATAGGTGCGATCATACCAGCACTAATGCACCGGATCCCATCAGAACTCCGCAGTTAAGCGTGCTTGGGCGAGTAGTACTAGGAACTGGGAACTCGTGTTGCACCTCTTTTTTTTTTTTTTTTAACGTCGTGCCGACCTTCATTCTTTAAATGACGCTATCCCGAGTAGGACACCTAAGGGCGAGCCGCAATGGCCTCATCCTCGACAGGCACCTACGGTACCCGCAAGGCTTCGCGGATAGTGTTACGCTCTCTCGCGCCGCATGGTTAACAAAATTGTGTGTGCGAACTATAATAGGTGCGATCATACCAGCACTAATGCACCGGATCCCATCAGAACTCCGCAGTTAAGCGTGCTTGGGCGAGAGTAGTACTAGGATGGGTGACCTCCTGGGAAGTCCTCGTGTTGCACCTCTTTTTTTTTTTTTTTTTAACGTCGTGCCGACCTTCATTCTTTAAATGACGCTATCCCGAGTAGGACACCTAAGGGCGAGCCGCAATGGCCTCATCCTCGACAGGCACCTACGGTACCCGCAAGGCTTCGCGGATAGTGTTACGCTCTCGCGCCGCATGGTTAACAAAATTGTGTGTGCGAACTATAATAGGTGCGATCATACCAGCACTAATGCACCGGATCCCATCAGAACTCCGCAGTTAAGCGTGCTTGGGCGAGAGTAGTACTAGGATGGGTGCTGGGAAGTCCTCGTGTTGCACCTCTTTTTTTTTTTTTTAACGTCGTGCCGACCTTCATTCTTTAAATGACGCTATCCCGAGTAGGACACCTAAGGCGAGCCGCAATGGCCTCATCCTCGACAGGCACCTACGGTACCCGCAAGGCTTCGCGGATAGTGTTACGCTCTCTCGCGCCGCATGGTTAACAAAATTGTGTGTGCGAACTATAATAGGTGCGATCATACCAGCACTAATGCACCGGATCCCATCAGAACTCCGCAGTTAAGCGTGCTTGGGCGAGTAGTACTAGGAGTCCTCGTGTTGCACCTCTTTTTTTTTTTTTTAACGTCGTGCCGACCTTCATTCTTTAAATGACGCTATCCCGAGTAGGACACCTAAGGGCGAGCCGCAATGGCCTCATCCTCGACAGGCACCTACGGTACCCGCAAGGCTTCGCGGATAGTGTTACGCTCTCTCGCGCCGCATGGTTAACAAAATTGTGTGTGCGAACTATAATAGGTGCGATCATACCAGCACTAATGCACCGGATCCCATCAGAACTCCGCAGTTAAGCGTGCTTGGGCGAGAATAGTACTAGGATGGGTGACCTCTGGGAAGTCCTCGTGTTGCACCACTTTTTTTTTTTTAACGTCGTGCCGACCTTCATTCTTTAAATGACGCTAT
>NW_027255470.1:234006-243736 GCF_003086295.3 Arachis hypogaea | reverse complement strand
TAATAGGTGCGATCATACCAGCACTAATGCACCGGATCCCATCAGAACTCCGCAGTTAAGCGTGCTTGGGCGAGAGTAGTACTAGGATGGGTGACCTCTGGGAAGTCCTCGTGTTGCACCTCTTTTTTTTTTTTTTTTAACGTCGTGCCGACCTTCATTCTTTAAATGACGCTATCCGAGTAGGACACCTAAGGGCGAGCCGCAATGGCCTCATCCTCGACAGGCACCTACGGTACCCGCAAGGCTTCGCGGATAGTGTTACGCTCTCTCGCGCCGCATGGTTAACAAAATTGTGTGTGCGAACTATAATAGGTGCGATCATACCAGCACTAATGCACCGGATCCCATCAGAACTCCGCAGTTAAGCGTGCTTGGGCGAGAGTAGTACTAGGATGGGTGACCTCCTGGGAAGTCCTCGTGTTGCACCTCTTTTTTTTTTTTTTTAACGTCGTGCCGACCTTCATTCTTTAAATGACGCTATCCCGAGTAGGACACCTAAGGGCGAGCCGCAATGGCCTCATCCTCGACAGGCACCTACGGTACCCGCAAGGCTTCGCGGATAGTGTTACGCTCTCTCGCGCCGCATGGTTAACAAAATTGTGTGTGCGAACTATAATAGGTGCGATCATACCAGCACTAATGCACCGGATCCCATCAGAACTCCGCAGTTAAGCGTGCTTGGGCGAGATAGTACTAGGATGGGTGACCTCCTGGGAAGTCCTCGTGTTGCACCTCTTTTTTTTTTTTAACGTCGTGCCGACCTTCATTCTTTAAATGACGCTATCCCGAGTAGGACACCTAAGGGCGAGCCGCAATGGCCTCATCCTCGACAGGCACCTACGGTACCCGCAAGGCTTCGCGGATAGTGTTACGCTCTCTCGCGCCGCATGGTTAACAAAATTGTGTGTGCGAACTATAATAGGTGCGATCATACCAGCACTAATGCACCGGATGCCCATGTTCCTCGTGTTGCACCTCTTTTTTTTTTTTTAACGTCGTGCCGACCTTCATTCTTTAAATGACGCTATCCGAGTAGGACACCTAAGGGCGAGCCGCAATGGCCTCATCCTCGACAGGCACCTACGGTACCCGCAAGGCTTCGCAGATAGTGTTACGCTCTCTCGCGCATGGTTAACAAAATTGTGTGTGCGAACTATAATAGGTGCGATCATACCAGCACTAATGCACCGGATCCCATCAGAACTCCGCAGTTAAGCGTGCTTGGGCGAGAGTAGTACTAGGATGGGTGACCTCCTGGGAAGTCCTCGTGTTGCACCTCTTTTTTTTTTTTTTTAACGTCGTGCCGACCTTCATTCTTTAAATGACGCTATCCCGAGTAGGACACCTAAGGGCGAGCCGCAATGGCCTCATCCTCGACAGGCACCTACGGTACCCGCAAGGCTTCGCGGATAGTGTTACGCTCTCTCGCGCCGCATGGTTAACAAAATTGTGTGTGCGAACTATAATAGGTGCGATCATACCAGCACTAATGCACCGGATCCCATCAGAACTCCGCAGTTAAGCGTGCTTGGGCGAGAGTAGTACTAGGATGGGTGACCTCCTGGGAAGTCCTCGTGTTGCACCTCTTTTTTTTTTTTTTTTAACGTCGTGCCGACCTTCATTCTTTAAATGACGCTATCCCGAGTAGGACACCTAAGGGCGAGCCGCAATGGCCTCATCCTCGACAGGCACCTACGGTACCCGCAAGGCTTCGCGGATAGTGTTACGCTCTCTCGCGCCGCATGGTTAACAAAATTGTGTGTGCGAACTATAATAGGTGCGATCATACCAGCACTAATGCACCGGATCCCATCAGAACTCCGCAGTTAAGCGTGCTTGGGCGAGAAGTAGTACTAGGATGGGTGACCTCCTGGGAAGTCCTCGTGTTGCACCCTTTTTTTTTTTTTAACGTCGTGCCGACCTTCATTCTTTAAATGACGCTATCCCGAGTAGGACACCTAAGGGCGAGCCGCAATGGCCTCATCCTCGACAGGCACCTACGGTACCCGCAAGGCTTCGCAGATAGTGTTACGCTCTCTCGCGCCGCATGGTTAACAAAATTGTGTGTGCGAACTATAATAGGTGCGATCATACCAGCACTAATGCACCGGATCCCATCAGAACTCCGCAGTTAAGCGTGCTTGGGCGAGAGTAGTACTAGGATGGGTGACCTCCTGGGAAGTCCTCGTGTTGCACCTCTTTTTTTTTTTTTTAACGTCGTGCCGACCTTCATTCTTTAAATGACGCTATCCGAGTAGGACACCTAAGGGCGAGCCGCAATGGCCTCATCCTCGACAGGCACCTACGGTACCCGCAAGGCTTCGCAGATAGTGTTACGCTCTCTCGCGCCGCATGGTTAACAAAATTGTGTGTGCGAACTATAATAGGTGCGATCATACCAGCACTAATGCACCGGATCCCATCAGAACTCCGCAGTTAAGCGTGCTTGGGCGAGAGTAGTACTAGGATGGGTGACCTCCTGGGAAGTCCTCGTGTTGCACCTCTTTTTTTTTTTTTTTTTAACGTCGTGCCGACCTTCATTCTTTAAATGACGCTATCCCGAGTAGGACACCTAAGGGCGAGCCGCAATGGCCTCATCCTCGACAGGCACCTACGGTACCCGCAAGGCTTCGCGGATAGTGTTACGCTCTCTCGCGCCGCATGGTTAACAAAATTGTGTGTGCGAACTATAATAGGTGCGATCATACCAGCACTAATGCACCGGATCCCATCAGAACTCCGCAGTTAAGCGTGCTTGGGCGAGAGTAGTACTAGGATGGGTGACCTCCTGGGAAGTCCTCGTGTTGCACCTCTTTTTTTTTTTTTAACGTCGTGCCGACCTTCATTCTTTAAATGACGCTATCCGAGTAGGACACCTAAGGGCGAGCCGCAATGGCCTCATCCTCGACAGGCACCTACGGTACCCGCAAGGCTTCGCGGATAGTGTTACGCTCTCTCGCGCCGCATGGTTAACAAAATTGTGTGTGCGAACTATAATAGGTGCGATCATACCAGCACTAATGCACCGGATCCCATCAGAACTCCGCAGTTAAGCGTGCTTGGGCGAGAGTAGTACTAGGATGGGTGACCTCCTGGGAAGTCCTCGTGTTGCACCTCTTTTTTTTTTTTTTTTTAACGTCGTGCCGACCTTCATTCTTTAAATGACGCTATCCCGAGTAGGACACCTAAGGGCGAGCCGCAATGGCCTCATCCTCGACAGGCACCTACGGTACCCGCAAGGCTTCGCGGATAGTGTTACGCTCTCTCGCGCCGCATGGTTAACAAAATTGTGTGTGCGAACTATAATAGGTGCGATCATACCAGCACTAATGCACCGGATCCCATCAGAACTCCGCAGTTAAGCGTGCTTGGGCGAGAGTAGTACTAGGATGGGTGACCTCCTGGGAAGTCCTCGTGTTGCACCTCTTTTTTTTTTTTTTTTAACGTCGTGCCGACCTTCATTCTTTAAATGACGCTATCCCGAGTAGGACACCTAAGGGCGAGCCGCAATGGCCTCATCCTCGACAGGCACCTACGGTACCCGCAAGGCTTCGCGGATAGTGTTACGCTCTCTCGCGCCGCATGGTTAACAAAATTGTGTGTGCGAACTATAATAGGTGCGATCATACCAGCACTAATGCACCGGATCCCATCAGAACTCCGCAGTTAAGCGTGCTTGGGCGAGAGTAGTACTAGGATGGGTGACCTCCTGGGAAGTCCTCGTGTTGCACCTCTTTTTTTTTTTTTTTAACGTCGTGCCGACCTTCATTCTTTAAATGACGCTATCCCGAGTAGGACACCTAAGGGCGAGCCGCAATGGCCTCATCCTCGACAGGCACCTACGGTACCCGCAAGGCTTCGCAGATAGTGTTACGCTCTCTCGCGCCGCATGGTTAACAAAATTGTGTGTGCGAACTATAATAGGTGCGATCATACCAGCACTAATGCACCGGATCCCATCAGAACTCCGCAGTTAAGCGTGCTTGGGCGAGAGTAGTACTAGGATGGGTGACCTCCTGGGAAGTCCTCGTGTTGCACCTCTTTTTTTTTTTTTTAACGTCGTGCCGACCTTCATTCTTTAAATGACGCTATCCCGAGTAGGACACCTAAGGGCGAGCCGCAATGGCCTCATCCTCGACAGGCACCTACGGTACCCGCAAGGCTTCGCAGATAGTGTTACGCTCTCTCGCGCCGCATGGTTAACAAAATTGTGTGTGCGAACTATAATAGGTGCGATCATACCAGCACTAATGCACCGGATCCCATCAGAACTCCGCAGTTAAGCGTGCTTGGGCGAGAGTACTAGGATGGGTGACCTCCTGGGAAGTCCTCGTGTTGCACCTCTTTTTTTTTTTTTTTAACGTCGTGCCGACCTTCATTCTTTAAATGACGCTATCCCGAGTAGGACACCTAAGGGCGAGCCGCAATGGCCTCATCCTCGACAGGCACCTACGGTACCCGCAAGGCTTCGCGGATAGTGTTACGCTCTCTCGCGCCGCATGGTTAACAAAATTGTGTGTGCGAACTATAATAGGTGCGATCATACCAGCACTAATGCACCGGATCCCATCAGAACTCCGCAGTTAAGCGTGCTTGGGCGAGAAGTAGTACTAGGATGGGTGACCTCCTGGGAAGTCCTCGTGTTGCACCTCTTTTTTTTTTTTTTTAACGTCGTGCCGACCTTCATTCTTTAAATGACGCTATCCCGAGTAGGACACCTAAGGGCGAGCCGCAATGGCCTCATCCTCGACAGGCACCTACGGTACCCGCAAGGCTTCGCGGATAGTGTTACGCTCTCTCGCGCCGCATGGTTAACAAAATTGTGTGCGAACTATAATAGGTGCGATCATACCAGCACTAATGCACCGGATCCCATCAGAACTCCGCAGTTAAGCGTGCTTGGGCGAGAGTAGTACTAGGATGGGTGACCTCCTGGGAAGTCCTCGTGTTGCACCTCTTTTTTTTTTTTTTTAACGTCGTGCCGACCTTCATTCTTTAAATGACGCTATCCCGAGTAGGACACCTAAGGGCGAGCCGCAATGGCCTCATCCTCGACAGGCACCTACGGTACCCGCAAGGCTTCGCGGATAGTGTTACGCTCTCTCGCGCCGCATGGTTAACAAAATTGTGTGTGCGAACTATAATAGGTGCGATCATACCAGCACTAATGCACCGGATCCCATCAGAACTCCGCAGTTAAGCGTGCTTGGGCGAGAGTACTAGGATGGGTGACCTCCTGGGAAGTCCTCGTGTTGCACCTCTTTTTTTTTTTTTTTAACGTCGTGCCGACCTTCATTCTTTAAATGACGCTATCCCGAGTAGGACACCTAAGGGCGAGCCGCAATGGCCTCATCCTCGACAGGCACCTACGGTACCCGCAAGGCTTCGCGGATAGTGTTACGCTCTCTCGCGCCGCATGGTTAACAAAATTGTGTGCGAACTATAATAGGTGCGATCATACCAGCACTAATGCACCGGATCCCATCAGAACTCCGCAGTTAAGCGTGCTTGGGCGAGAGTAGTACTAGGATGGGTGACCTCCTGGGAAGTCCTCGTGTTGCACCTCTTTTTTTTTTTTTTAACGTCGTGCCGACCTTCATTCTTTAAATGACGCTATCCCGAGTAGGACACCTAAGGGCGAGCCGCAATGGCCTCATCCTCGACAGGCACCTACGGTACCCGCAAGGCTTCGCGGATAGTGTTACGCTCTCTCGCGCCGCATGGTTAACAAAATTGTGTGTGCGAACTATAATAGGTGCGATCATACCAGCACTAATGCACCGGATCCCATCAGAACTCCGCAGTTAAGCGTGCTTGGGCGAGATAGTACTAGGATGGGTGACCTCCTGGGAAGTCCTCGTGTTGCACCTCTTTTTTTTTTTTTTAACGTCGTGCCGACCTTCATTCTTTAAATGACGCTATCCCGAGTAGGACACCTAAGGGCGAGCCGCAATGGCCTCATCCTCGACAGGCACCTACGGTACCCGCAAGGCTTCGCAGATAGTGTTACGCTCTCTCGCGCCGCATGGTTAACAAAATTGTGTGTGCGAACTATAATAGGTGCGATCATACCAGCACTAATGCACCGGATCCCATCAGAACTCCGCAGTTAAGCGTGCTTGGGCGAGAGTAGTACTAGGATGGGTGACCTCCTGGGAAGTCCTCGTGTTGCACCTCTTTTTTTTTTTTTTAACGTCGTGCCGACCTTCATTCTTTAAATGACGCTATCCCGAGTAGGACACCTAAGGGCGAGCCGCAATGGCCTCATCCTCGACAGGCACCTACGGTACCCGCAAGGCTTCGCGGATAGTGTTACGCTCTCTCGCGCCGCATGGTTAACAAATTGTGTGTGCGAACTATAATAGGTGCGATCATACCAGCACTAATGCACCGGATCCCATCAGAACTCCGCAGTTAAGCGTGCTTGGGCGAGAGTAGTACTAGGATGGGTGACCTCCTGGAAGTCCTCGTGTTGCACCTCTTTTTTTTTTTTTTTAACGTCGTGCCGACCTTCATTCTTTAAATGACGCTATCCCGAGTAGGACACCTAAGGGCGAGCCGCAATGGCCTCATCCTCGACAGGCACCTACGGTACCCGCAAGGCTTCGCGGATAGTGTTACGCTCTCTCGCGCCGCATGGTTAACAAAATTGTGTGTGCGAACTATAATAGGTGCGATCATACCAGCACTAATGCACCGGATCCCATCAGAACTCCGCAGTTAAGCGTGCTTGGGCGAGAGTAGTACTAGGATGGGTGACCTCCTGGGAAGTCCTCGTGTTGCACCTCTTTTTTTTTTTTTTAACGTCGTGCCGACCTTCATTCTTTAAATGACGCTATCCCGAGTAGGACACCTAAGGGCGAGCCGCAATGGCCTCATCCTCGACAGGCACCTACGGTACCCGCAAGGCTTCGCGGATAGTGTTACGCTCTCTCGCGCCGCATGGTTAACAAAATTGTGTGTGCGAACTATAATAGGTGCGATCATACCAGCACTAATGCACCGGATCCCATCAGAACTCCGCAGTTAAGCGTGCTTGGGCGAGATAGTACTAGGATGGGTGACCTCTGGGAAGTCCTCGTGTTGCACCTCTTTTTTTTTTTTTAACGTCGTGCCGACCTTCATTCTTTAAATGACGCTATCCCGAGTAGGACACCTAAGGGCGAGCCGCAATGGCCTCATCCTCGACAGGCACCTACGGTACCCGCAAGGCTTCGCGGATAGTGTTACGCTCTCTCGCGCCGCATGGTTAACAAAATTGTGTGTGCGAACTATAATAGGTGCGATCATACCAGCACTAATGCACCGGATCCCATCAGAACTCCGCAGTTAAGCGTGCTTGGGCGAGAGTAGTACTAGGATGGGTGACCTCCTGGGAAGTCCTCGTGTTGCACCTCTTTTTTTTTTTTTTTAACGTCGTGCCGACCTTCATTCTTTAAATGACGCTATCCGAGTAGGACACCTAAGGGCGAGCCGCAATGGCCTCATCCTCGACAGGCACCTACGGTACCCGCAAGGCTTCGCGGATAGTGTTACGCTCTCTCGCGCCGCATGGTTAACAAAATTGTGTGTGCGAACTATAATAGGTGCGATCATACCAGCACTAATGCACCGGATCCCATCAGAACTCCGCAGTTAAGCGTGCTTGGGCGAGAGTAGTACTAGGATGGGTGACCTCCTGGGAAGTCCTCGTGTTGCACCTCTTTTTTTTTTTTTTTTTTAACGTCGTGCCGACCTTCATTCTTTAAATGACGCTATCCCGAGTAGGACACCTAAGGGCGAGCCGCAATGGCCTCATCCTCGACAGGCACCTACGGTACCCGCAAGGCTTCGCATAGTGTTACGCTCTCTCGCGCCGCATGGTTAACAAAATTGTGTGTGCGAACTATAATAGGTGCGATCATACCAGCACTAATGCACCGGATCCCATCAGAACTCCGCAGTTAAGCGTGCTTGGGCGAGAGTAGTACTAGGATGGGTGACCTCCTGGGAAGTCCTCGTGTTGCACCTCTTTTTTTTTTTTTTTTTAACGTCGTGCCGACCTTCATTCTTTAAATGACGCTATCCCGAGTAGGACACCTAAGGGCGAGCCGCAATGGCCTCATCCTCGACAGGCACCTACGGTACCCGCAAGGCTTCGCGGATAGTGTTACGCTCTCTCGCGCCGCATGGTTAACAAAATTGTGTGTGCGAACTATAATAGGTGCGATCATACCAGCACTAATGCACCGGATCCCATCAGAACTCCGCAGTTAAGCGTGCTTGGGCGAGAGTAGTACTAGGATGGGTGACCTCCTGGGAAGTCCTCGTGTTGCACCTCTTTTTTTTTTTTTTTTAACGTCGTGCCGACCTTCATTCTTTAAATGACGCTATCCCGAGTAGGACACCTAAGGGCGAGCCGCAATGGCCTCATCCTCGACAGGCACCTACGGTACCCGCAAGGCTTCGCGGATAGTGTTACGCTCTCTCGCGCCGCATGGTTAACAAAATTGTGTGTGCGAACTATAATAGGTGCGATCATACCAGCACTAATGCACCGGATCCCATCAGAACTCCGCAGTTAAGCGTGCTTGGGCGAGAGTAGTACTAGGATGGGTGACCTCCTGGGAAGTCCTCGTGTTGCACCTCTTTTTTTTTTTTTTTTAACGTCGTGCCGACCTTCATTCTTTAAATGACGCTATCCGAGTAGGACACCTAAGGGCGAGCCGCAATGGCCTCATCCTCGACAGGCACCTACGGTACCCGCAAGGCTTCGCGATAGTGTTACGCTCTCTCGCGCCGCATGGTTAACAAAATTGTGTGTGCGAACTATAATAGGTGCGATCATACCAGCACTAATGCACCGGATCCCATCAGAACTCCGCAGTTAAGCGTGCTTGGGCGAGAGTAGTACTAGGATGGGTGCTGGGAAGTCCTCGTGTTGCACCTCTTTTTTTTTTTTTTTAACGTCGTGCCGACCTTCATTCTTTAAATGACGCTATCCCGAGTAGGACACCTAAGGGCGAGCCGCAATGGCCTCATCCTCGACAGGCACCTACGGTACCCGCAAGGCTTCGCGGATAGTGTTACGCTCTCTCGCGCCGCATGGTTAACAAAATTGTGTGTGCGAACTATAATAGGTGCGATCATACCAGCACTAATGCACCGGATCCCATCAGAACTCCGCAGTTAAGCGTGCTTGGGCGAGAGTAGTACTAGGATGGGTGACCTTGGGAAGTCCTCGTGTTGCACCTCTTTTTTTTTTTTTTAACGTCGTGCCGACCTTCATTCTTTAAATGACGCTATCCCGAGTAGGACACCTAAGGGCGAGCCGCAATGGCCTCATCCTCGACAGGCACCTACGGTACCCGCAAGGCTTCGCGGATAGTGTTACGCTCTCTCGCGCCGCATGTTAACAAAATTGTGTGTGCGAACTATAATAGGTGCGATCATACCAGCACTAATGCACCGGATCCCATCAGAACTCCGCAGTTAAGCGTGCTTGGGCGAGAGTAGTACTAGGATGGGTGACCTCCTGGGAAGTCCTCGTGTTGCACCCTTTTTTTTTTTTTTTTAACGTCGTGCCGACCTTCATTCTTTAAATGACGCTATCCCGAGTAGGACACCTAAGGGCGAGCCGCAATGGCCTCATCCTCGACAGGCACCTACGGTACCCGCAAGGCTTCGCGGATAGTGTTACGCTCTCTCGCGCCGCATGGTTAACAAAATTGTGTGTGCGAACTATAATAGG
>NW_027255470.1:214452-233006 GCF_003086295.3 Arachis hypogaea | reverse complement strand
TGCGATCATACCAGCACTAATGCACCGGATCCCATCAGAACTCCGCAGTTAAGCGTGCTTGGGCGAGAGTAGTACTAGGATGGGTGACCTCCTGGGAAGTCCTCGTGTTGCACCTCTTTTTTTTTTTAACGTCGTGCCGACCTTCATTCTTTAAATGACGCTATCCGAGTAGGACACCTAAGGGCGAGCCGCAATGGCCTCATCCTCGACAGGCACCTACGGTACCCGCAAGGCTTCGCGGATAGTGTTACGCTCTCTCGCGCCGCATGGTTAACAAAATTGTGTGTGCGAACTATAATAGGTGCGATCATACCAGCACTAATGCACCGGATCCCATCAGAACTCCGCAGTTAAGCGTGCTTGGGCGAGAGTAGTACTAGGATGGGTGACCTCCTGGGAAGTCCTCGTGTTGCACCTCTTTTTTTTTTTTTTTTAACGTCGTGCCGACCTTCATTCTTTAAATGACGCTATCCCGAGTAGGACACCTAAGGGCGAGCCGCAATGGCCTCATCCTCGACAGGCACCTACGGTACCCGCAAGGCTTCGCGGATAGTGTTACGCTCTCTCGCGCCGCATGGTTAACAAAATTGTGTGTGCGAACTATAATAGGTGCGATCATACCAGCACTAATGCACCGGATCCCATCAGAACTCCGCAGTTAAGCGTGCTTGGGCGAGAGTACTAGGATGGGTGACCTCCTGGGAAGTCCTCGTGTTGCACCTCTTTTTTTTTTTTTTAACGTCGTGCCGACCTTCATTCTTTAAATGACGCTATCCCGAGTAGGACACCTAAGGGCGAGCCGCAATGGCCTCATCCTCGACAGGCACCTACGGTACCCGCAAGGCTTCGCGGATAGTGTTACGCTCTCTCGCGCCGCATGGTTAACAAAATTGTGTGTGCGAACTATAATAGGTGCGATCATACCAGCACTAATGCACCGGATCCCATCAGAACTCCGCAGTTAAGCGTGCTTGGGCGAGAGTAGTACTAGGATGGGTGACCTCCTGGGAAGTCCTCGTGTTGCACCTCTTTTTTTTTTTTTTTAACGTCGTGCCGACCTTCATTCTTTAAATGACGCTATCCCGAGTAGGACACCTAAGGGCGAGCCGCAATGGCCTCATCCTCGACAGGCACCTACGGTACCCGCAAGGCTTCGCAGATAGTGTTACGCTCTCTCGCGCCGCATGGTTAACAAAATTGTGTGTGCGAACTATAATAGGTGCGATCATACCAGCACTAATGCACCGGATCCCATCAGAACTCCGCAGTTAAGCGTGCTTGGGCGAGTAGTACTAGGATGGGTGACCTCCTGGGAAGTCCTCGTGTTGCACCTCTTTTTTTTTTTTTTTAACGTCGTGCCGACCTTCATTCTTTAAATGACGCTATCCGAGTAGGACACCTAAGGGCGAGCCGCAATGGCCTCATCCTCGACAGGCACCTACGGTACCCGCAAGGCTTCGCGGATAGTGTTACGCTCTCTCGCGCCGCATGGTTAACAAAATTGTGTGTGCGAACTATAATAGGTGCGATCATACCAGCACTAATGCACCGGATCCCATCAGAACTCCGCAGTTAAGCGTGCTTGGGCGAGAGTAGTACTAGGATGGGTGACCTCCTGGGAAGTCCTCGTGTTGCACCTCTTTTTTTTTTTTTTAACGTCGTGCCGACCTTCATTCTTTAAATGACGCTATCCCGAGTAGGACACCTAAGGGCGAGCCGCAATGGCCTCATCCTCGACAGGCACCTACGGTACCCGCAAGGCTTCGCAGATAGTGTTACGCTCTCTCGCGCCGCATGGTTAACAAAATTGTGTGTGCGAACTATAATAGGTGCGATCATACCAGCACTAATGCACCGGATCCCATCAGAACTCCGCAGTTAAGCGTGCTTGGGCGAGAGTAGTACTAGGATGGGTGACCTCCTGGGAAGTCCTCGTGTTGCACCTCTTTTTTTTTTTTTTTTAACGTCGTGCCGACCTTCATTCTTTAAATGACGCTATCCCGAGTAGGACACCTAAGGGCGAGCCGCAATGGCCTCATCCTCGACAGGCACCTACGGTACCCGCAAGGCTTCGCGGATAGTGTTACGCTCTCTCGCGCCGCATGGTTAACAAAATTGTGTGTGCGAACTATAATAGGTGCGATCATACCAGCACTAATGCACCGGATCCCATCAGAACTCCGCAGTTAAGCGTGCTTGGGCGAGAGTAGTACTAGGATGGGTGACCTCTGGGAAGTCCTCGTGTTGCACCTCTTTTTTTTTTTTTTAACGTCGTGCCGACCTTCATTCTTTAAATGACGCTATCCCGAGTAGGACACCTAAGGGCGAGCCGCAATGGCCTCATCCTCGACAGGCACCTACGGTACCCGCAAGGCTTCGCAGATAGTGTTACGCTCTCTCGCGCCGCATGGTTAACAAAATTGTGTGTGCGAACTATAATAGGTGCGATCATACCAGCACTAATGCACCGGATCCCATCAGAACTCCGCAGTTAAGCGTGCTTGGGCGAGAGTAGTACTAGGATGGGTGACCTCCTGGGAAGTCCTCGTGTTGCACCTCTTTTTTTTTTTTTTAACGTCGTGCCGACCTTCATTCTTTAAATGACGCTATCCCGAGTAGGACACCTAAGGGCGAGCCGCAATGGCCTCATCCTCGACAGGCACCTACGGTACCCGCAAGGCTTCGCGGATAGTGTTACGCTCTCTCGCGCCGCATGGTTAACAAAATTGTGTGTGCGAACTATAATAGGTGCGATCATACCAGCACTAATGCACCGGATCCCATCAGAACTCCGCAGTTAAGCGTGCTTGGGCGAGAGTAGTACTAGGATGGGTGACCTCCTGGGAAGTCCTCGTGTTGCACCTCTTTTTTTTTTTTTTAACGTCGTGCCGACCTTCATTCTTTAAATGACGCTATCCCGAGTAGGACACCTAAGGGCGAGCCGCAATGGCCTCATCCTCGACAGGCACCTACGGTACCCGCAAGGCTTCGCGGATAGTGTTACGCTCTCTCGCGCCGCATGGTTAACAAAATTGTGTGTGCGAACTATAATAGGTGCGATCATACCAGCACTAATGCACCGGATCCCATCAGAACTCCGCAGTTAAGCGTGCTTGGGCGAGAGTAGTACTAGGATGGGTGACCTCCTGGGAAGTCCTCGTGTTGCACCTCTTTTTTTTTTTTTTTAACGTCGTGCCGACCTTCATTCTTTAAATGACGCTATCCCGAGTAGGACACCTAAGGGCGAGCCGCAATGGCCTCATCCTCGACAGGCACCTACGGTACCCGCAAGGCTTCGCAGATAGTGTTACGCTCTCTCGCGCCGCATGGTTAACAAAATTGTGTGTGCGAACTATAATAGGTGCGATCATACCAGCACTAATGCACCGGATCCCATCAGAACTCCGCAGTTAAGCGTGCTTGGGCGAGAGTAGTACTAGGATGGGTGACCTCCTGGGAAGTCCTCGTGTTGCACCTTTTTTTTTTTTTTTTAACGTCGTGCCGACCTTCATTCTTTAAATGACGCTATCCCGAGTAGGACACCTAAGGGCGAGCCGCAATGGCCTCATCCTCGACAGGCACCTACGGTACCCGCAAGGCTTCGCAGATAGTGTTACGCTCTCTCGCGCCGCATGGTTAACAAAATTGTGTGTGCGAACTATAATAGGTGCGATCATACCAGCACTAATGCACCGGATCCCATCAGAACTCCGCAGTTAAGCGTGCTTGGGCGAGAAGTAGTACTAGGATGGGTGACCTCCTGGGAAGTCCTCGTGTTGCACCTCTTTTTTTTTTTTTTAACGTCGTGCCGACCTTCATTCTTTAAATGACGCTATCCCGAGTAGGACACCTAAGGGCGAGCCGCAATGGCCTCATCCTCGACAGGCACCTACGGTACCCGCAAGGCTTCGCGGATAGTGTTACGCTCTCTCGCGCCGCATGGTTAACAAAATTGTGTGTGCGAACTATAATAGGTGCGATCATACCAGCACTAATGCACCGGATCCCATCAGAACTCCGCAGTTAAGCGTGCTTGGGCGAGAGTAGTACTAGGATGGGTGACCTCCTGGGAAGTCCTCGTGTTGCACCTCTTTTTTTTTTTTTTTAACGTCGTGCCGACCTTCATTCTTTAAATGACGCTATCCCGAGTAGGACACCTAAGGGCGAGCCGCAATGGCCTCATCCTCGACAGGCACCTACGGTACCCGCAAGGCTTCGCGGATAGTGTTACGCTCTCTCGCGCCGCATGGTTAACAAAATTGTGTGTGCGAACTATAATAGGTGCGATCATACCAGCACTAATGCACCGGATCCCATCAGAACTCCGCAGTTAAGCGTGCTTGGGCGAGAGTAGTACTAGGATGGGTGACCTCCTGGGAAGTCCTCGTGTTGCACCTCTTTTTTTTTTTTTTTAACGTCGTGCCGACCTTCATTCTTTAAATGACGCTATCCCGAGTAGGACACCTAAGGGCGAGCCGCAATGGCCTCATCCTCGACAGGCACCTACGGTACCCGCAAGGCTTCGCGGATAGTGTTACGCTCTCTCGCGCCGCATGGTTAACAAAATTGTGTGTGCGAACTATAATAGGTGCGATCATACCAGCACTAATGCACCGGATCCCATCAGAACTCCGCAGTTAAGCGTGCTTGGGCGAGAGTAGTACTAGGATGGGTGACCTCCTGGGAAGTCCTCGTGTTGCACCTCTTTTTTTTTTTTTTAACGTCGTGCCGACCTTCATTCTTTAAATGACGCTATCCCGAGTAGGACACCTAAGGGCGAGCCGCAATGGCCTCATCCTCGACAGGCACCTACGGTACCCGCAAGGCTTCGCAGATAGTGTTACGCTCTCTCGCGCCGCATGGTTAACAAAATTGTGTGTGCGAACTATAATAGGTGCGATCATACCAGCACTAATGCACCGGATCCCATCAGAACTCCGCAGTTAAGCGTGCTTGGGCGAGAGTAGTACTAGGATGGGTGACCTCCTGGGAAGTCCTCGTGTTGCACCTCTTTTTTTTTTTTTTTAACGTCGTGCCGACCTTCATTCTTTAAATGACGCTATCCGAGTAGGACACCTAAGGGCGAGCCGCAATGGCCTCATCCTCGACAGGCACCTACGGTACCCGCAAGGCTTCGCGATAGTGTTACGCTCTCTCGCGCCGCATGGTTAACAAAATTGTGTGTGCGAACTATAATAGGTGCGATCATACCAGCACTAATGCACCGGATCCCATCAGAACTCCGCAGTTAAGCGTGCTTGGGCGAGAGTAGTACTAGGATGGGTGACCTCCTGGGAAGTCCTCGTGTTGCACCTCTTTTTTTTTTTTTTAACGTCGTGCCGACCTTCATTCTTTAAATGACGCTATCCCGAGTAGGACACCTAAGGGCGAGCCGCAATGGCCTCATCCTCGACAGGCACCTACGGTACCCGCAAGGCTTCGCGGATAGTGTTACGCTCTCTCGCGCCGCATGGTTAACAAAATTGTGTGTGCGAACTATAATAGGTGCGATCATACCAGCACTAATGCACCGGATCCCATCAGAACTCCGCAGTTAAGCGTGCTTGGGCGAGAGTAGTACTAGGATGGGTGACCTCCTGGGAAGTCCTCGTGTTGCACCTCTTTTTTTTTTTTTTTTAACGTCGTGCCGACCTTCATTCTTTAAATGACGCTATCCCGAGTAGGACACCTAAGGGCGAGCCGCAATGGCCTCATCCTCGACAGGCACCTACGGTACCCGCAAGGCTTCGCGGATAGTGTTACGCTCTCTCGCGCCGCATGGTTAACAAAATTGTGTGTGCGAACTATAATAGGTGCGATCATACCAGCACTAATGCACCGGATCCCATCAGAACTCCGCAGTTAAGCGTGCTTGGGCGAATAGTACTAGGATGGGTGACCTCCTGGGAAGTCCTCGTGTTGCACCTCTTTTTTTTTTTTTTAACGTCGTGCCGACCTTCATTCTTTAAATGACGCTATCCCGAGTAGGACACCTAAGGGCGAGCCGCAATGGCCTCATCCTCGACAGGCACCTACGGTACCCGCAAGGCTTCGCAGATAGTGTTACGCTCTCTCGCGCCGCATGGTTAACAAAATTGTGTGCGAACTATAATAGGTGCGATCATACCAGCACTAATGCACCGGATCCCATCAGAACTCCGCAGTTAAGCGTGCTTGGGCGAGAGTAGTACTAGGATGGGTGACCTCCTGGGAAGTCCTCGTGTTGCACCTCTTTTTTTTTTTTTTTAACGTCGTGCCGACCTTCATTCTTTAAATGACGCTATCCCGAGTAGGACACCTAAGGGCGAGCCGCAATGGCCTCATCCTCGACAGGCACCTACGGTACCCGCAAGGCTTCGCGGATAGTGTTACGCTCTCTCGCGCCGCATGGTTAACAAAATTGTGTGTGCGAACTATAATAGGTGCGATCATACCAGCACTAATGCACCGGATCCCATCAGAACTCCGCAGTTAAGCGTGCTTGGGCGAGAGTAGTACTAGGATGGGTGACCTCCTGGGAAGTCCTCGTGTTGCACCTCTTTTTTTTTTTTAACGTCGTGCCGACCTTCATTCTTTAAATGACGCTATCCCGAGTAGGACACCTAAGGGCGAGCCGCAATGGCCTCATCCTCGACAGGCACCTACGGTACCCGCAAGGCTTCGCGGATAGTGTTACGCTCTCTCGCGCCGCATGGTTAACAAAATTGTGTGTGCGAACTATAATAGGTGCGATCATACCAGCACTAATGCACCGGATCCCATCAGAACTCCGCAGTTAAGCGTGCTTGGGCGAGAGTAGTACTAGGATGGGTGACCTCCTGGGAAGTCCTCGTGTTGCACCTCTTTTTTTTTTTTTTTAACGTCGTGCCGACCTTCATTCTTTAAATGACGCTATCCCGAGTAGGACACCTAAGGGCGAGCCGCAATGGCCTCATCCTCGACAGGCACCTACGGTACCCGCAAGGCTTCGCGGATAGTGTTACGCTCTCTCGCGCCGCATGGTTAACAAAATTGTGTGTGCGAACTATAATAGGTGCGATCATACCAGCACTAATGCACCGGATCCCATCAGAACTCCGCAGTTAAGCGTGCTTGGGCGAGAGTAGTACTAGGATGGGTGACCTCCTGGGAAGTCCTCGTGTTGCACCTTTTTTTTTTTTTTTAACGTCGTGCCGACCTTCATTCTTTAAATGACGCTATCCGAGTAGGACACCTAAGGGCGAGCCGCAATGGCCTCATCCTCGACAGGCACCTACGGTACCCGCAAGGCTTCGCGGATAGTGTTACGCTCTCTCGCGCCGCATGGTTAACAAAATTGTGTGTGCGAACTATAATAGGTGCGATCATACCAGCACTAATGCACCGGATCCCATCAGAACTCCGCAGTTAAGCGTGCTTGGGCGAGAGTAGTACTAGGATGGGTGACCTCCTGGGAAGTCCTCGTGTTGCACCTCTTTTTTTTTTTTTTTTAACGTCGTGCCGACCTTCATTCTTTAAATGACGCTATCCCGAGTAGGACACCTAAGGGCGAGCCGCAATGGCCTCATCCTCGACAGGCACCTACGGTACCCGCAAGGCTTCGCGGATAGTGTTACGCTCTCTCGCGCCGCATGGTTAACAAAATTGTGTGTGCGAACTATAATAGGTGCGATCATACCAGCACTAATGCACCGGATCCCATCAGAACTCCGCAGTTAAGCGTGCTTGGGCGAGAGTAGTACTAGGATGGGTGACCTCCTGGGAAGTCCTCGTGTTGCACCTCTTTTTTTTTTTTTTTTAACGTCGTGCCGACCTTCATTCTTTAAATGACGCTATCCGAGTAGGACACCTAAGGGCGAGCCGCAATGGCCTCATCCTCGACAGGCACCTACGGTACCCGCAAGGCTTCGCGGATAGTGTTACGCTCTCTCGCGCCGCATGGTTAACAAAATTGTGTGTGCGAACTATAATAGGTGCGATCATACCAGCACTAATGCACCGGATCCCATCAGAACTCCGCAGTTAAGCGTGCTTGGGCGAGAGTAGTACTAGGATGGGTGACCTCCTGGGAAGTCCTCGTGTTGCACCTCTTTTTTTTTTTTTTTAACGTCGTGCCGACCTTCATTCTTTAAATGACGCTATCCCGAGTAGGACACCTAAGGGCGAGCCGCAATGGCCTCATCCTCGACAGGCACCTACGGTACCCGCAAGGCTTCGCGGATAGTGTTACGCTCTCTCGCGCCGCATGGTTAACAAAATTGTGTGTGCGAACTATAATAGGTGCGATCATACCAGCACTAATGCACCGGATCCCATCAGAACTCCGCAGTTAAGCGTGCTTGGGCGAGAGTAGTACTAGGATGGGTGACCTCTGGGAAGTCCTCGTGTTGCACCTCTTTTTTTTTTTTTTTAACGTCGTGCCGACCTTCATTCTTTAAATGACGCTATCCCGAGTAGGACACCTAAGGGCGAGCCGCAATGGCCTCATCCTCGACAGGCACCTACGGTACCCGCAAGGCTTCGCGGATAGTGTTACGCTCTCTCGCGCCGCATGGTTAACAAAATTGTGTGTGCGAACTATAATAGGTGCGATCATACCAGCACTAATGCACCGGATCCCATCAGAACTCCGCAGTTAAGCGTGCTTGGGCGAGAGTAGTACTAGGATGGGTGACCTCTGGGAAGTCCTCGTGTTGCACCTCTTTTTTTTTTTTTTAACGTCGTGCCGACCTTCATTCTTTAAATGACGCTATCCCGAGTAGGACACCTAAGGGCGAGCCGCAATGGCCTCATCCTCGACAGGCACCTACGGTACCCGCAAGGCTTCGCGGATAGTGTTACGCTCTCTCGCGCCGCATGGTTAACAAAATTGTGTGTGCGAACTATAATAGGTGCGATCATACCAGCACTAATGCACCGGATCCCATCAGAACTCCGCAGTTAAGCGTGCTTGGGCGAGAGTAGTACTAGGATGGGTGACCTCCTGGGAAGTCCTCGTGTTGCACCTCTTTTTTTTTTTTTTTTTAACGTCGTGCCGACCTTCATTCTTTAAATGACGCTATCCCGAGTAGGACACCTAAGGGCGAGCCGCAATGGCCTCATCCTCGACAGGCACCTACGGTACCCGCAAGGCTTCGCGGATAGTGTTACGCTCTCTCGCGCCGCATGGTTAACAAAATTGTGTGTGCGAACTATAATAGGTGCGATCATACCAGCACTAATGCACCGGATCCCATCAGAACTCCGCAGTTAAGCGTGCTTGGGCGAGAGTAGTACTAGGATGGGTGACCTCCTGGGAAGTCCTCGTGTTGCACCTCTTTTTTTTTTTTTTTTAACGTCGTGCCGACCTTCATTCTTTAAATGACGCTATCCCGAGTAGGACACCTAAGGGCGAGCCGCAATGGCCTCATCCTCGACAGGCACCTACGGTACCCGCAAGGCTTCGCGGATAGTGTTACGCTCTCTCGCGCCGCATGGTTAACAAAATTGTGTGTGCGAACTATAATAGGTGCGATCATACCAGCACTAATGCACCGGATCCCATCAGAACTCCGCAGTTAAGCGTGCTTGGGCGAGAGTAGTACTAGGATGGGTGACCTCCTGGGAAGTCCTCGTGTTGCACCTCTTTTTTTTTTTTTTTAACGTCGTGCCGACCTTCATTCTTTAAATGACGCTATCCCGAGTAGGACACCTAAGGGCGAGCCGCAATGGCCTCATCCTCGACAGGCACCTACGGTACCCGCAAGGCTTCGCGGATAGTGTTACGCTCTCTCGCGCCGCATGGTTAACAAAATTGTGTGTGCGAACTATAATAGGTGCGATCATACCAGCACTAATGCACCGGATCCCATCAGAACTCCGCAGTTAAGCGTGCTTGGGCGAGAGTAGTACTAGGATGGGTGACCTCCTGGGAAGTCCTCGTGTTGCACCTCTTTTTTTTTTTTTTTTTTAACGTCGTGCCGACCTTCATTCTTTAAATGACGCTATCCCGAGTAGGACACCTAAGGGCGAGCCGCAATGGCCTCATCCTCGACAGGCACCTACGGTACCCGCAAGGCTTCGCGGATAGTGTTACGCTCTCTCGCGCCGCATGGTTAACAAAATTGTGTGTGCGAACTATAATAGGTGCGATCATACCAGCACTAATGCACCGGATCCCATCAGAACTCCGCAGTTAAGCGTGCTTGGGCGAGTAGTACTAGGATGGGTGACCTCTGGGAAGTCCTCGTGTTGCACCTCTTTTTTTTTTTTTTTTAACGTCGTGCCGACCTTCATTCTTTAAATGACGCTATCCCGAGTAGGACACCTAAGGGCGAGCCGCAATGGCCTCATCCTCGACAGGCACCTACGGTACCCGCAAGGCTTCGCGGATAGTGTTACGCTCTCTCGCGCCGCATGGTTAACAAAATTGTGTGTGCGAACTATAATAGGTGCGATCATACCAGCACTAATGCACCGGATCCCATCAGAACTCCGCAGTTAAGCGTGCTTGGGCGAGAGTAGTACTAGGATGGGTGACCTCCTGGGAAGTCCTCGTGTTGCACCTCTTTTTTTTTTTTTTTTTTAACGTCGTGCCGACCTTCATTCTTTAAATGACGCTATCCCGAGTAGGACACCTAAGGGCGAGCCGCAATGGCCTCATCCTCGACAGGCACCTACGGTACCCGCAAGGCTTCGCGGATAGTGTTACGCTCTCTCGCGCCGCATGGTTAACAAAATTGTGTGTGCGAACTATAATAGGTGCGATCATACCAGCACTAATGCACCGGATCCCATCAGAACTCCGCAGTTAAGCGTGCTTGGGCGAGAGTAGTACTAGGATGGGTGACCTCCTGGGAAGTCCTCGTGTTGCACCTCTTTTTTTTTTTTTTTTAACGTCGTGCCGACCTTCATTCTTTAAATGACGCTATCCCGAGTAGGACACCTAAGGGCGAGCCGCAATGGCCTCATCCTCGACAGGCACCTACGGTACCCGCAAGGCTTCGCGGATAGTGTTACGCTCTCTCGCGCCGCATGGTTAACAAAATTGTGTGTGCGAACTATAATAGGTGCGATCATACCAGCACTAATGCACCGGATCCCATCAGAACTCCGCAGTTAAGCGTGCTTGGGCGAGAGTAGTACTAGGATGGGTGACCCTGGGAAGTCCTCGTGTTGCACCTCTTTTTTTTTTTTTTTTAACGTCGTGCCGACCTTCATTCTTTAAATGACGCTATCCGAGTAGGACACCTAAGGGCGAGCCGCAATGGCCTCATCCTCGACAGGCACCTACGGTACCCGCAAGGCTTCGCGGATAGTGTTACGCTCTCTCGCGCCGCATGGTTAACAAAATTGTGTGTGCGAACTATAATAGGTGCGATCATACCAGCACTAATGCACCGGATCCCATCAGAACTCCGCAGTTAAGCGTGCTTGGGCGAGAGTAGTACTAGGATGGGTGACCTCCTGGGAAGTCCTCGTGTTGCACCTCTTTTTTTTTTTTTTTTAACGTCGTGCCGACCTTCATTCTTTAAATGACGCTATCCCGAGTAGGACACCTAAGGGCGAGCCGCAATGGCCTCATCCTCGACAGGCACCTACGGTACCCGCAAGGCTTCGCGGATAGTGTTACGCTCTCTCGCGCCGCATGGTTAACAAAATTGTGTGTGCGAACTATAATAGGTGCGATCATACCAGCACTAATGCACCGGATCCCATCAGAACTCCGCAGTTAAGCGTGCTTGGGCGAGAGTAGTACTAGGATGGGTGACCTCCTGGGAAGTCCTCGTGTTGCACCTCTTTTTTTTTTTTTTTAACGTCGTGCCGACCTTCATTCTTTAAATGACGCTATCCCGAGTAGGACACCTAAGGGCGAGCCGCAATGGCCTCATCCTCGACAGGCACCTACGGTACCCGCAAGGCTTCGCGGATAGTGTTACGCTCTCTCGCGCCGCATGGTTAACAAAATTGTGTGTGCGAACTATAATAGGTGCGATCATACCAGCACTAATGCACCGGATCCCATCAGAACTCCGCAGTTAAGCGTGCTTGGGCGAGAGTAGTACTAGGATGGGTGACCTCTGGGAAGTCCTCGTGTTGCACCTCTTTTTTTTTTTTTTTAACGTCGTGCCGACCTTCATTCTTTAAATGACGCTATCCCGAGTAGGACACCTAAGGGCGAGCCGCAATGGCCTCATCCTCGACAGGCACCTACGGTACCCGCAAGGCTTCGCGGATAGTGTTACGCTCTCTCGCGCCGCATGGTTAACAAAATTGTGTGTGCGAACTATAATAGGTGCGATCATACCAGCACTAATGCACCGGATCCCATCAGAACTCCGCAGTTAAGCGTGCTTGGGCGAGAGTAGTACTAGGATGGGTGACCTCCTGGGAAGTCCTCGTGTTGCACCTCTTTTTTTTTTTTTTTTAACGTCGTGCCGACCTTCATTCTTTAAATGACGCTATCCGAGTAGGACACCTAAGGGCGAGCCGCAATGGCCTCATCCTCGACAGGCACCTACGGTACCCGCAAGGCTTCGCGGATAGTGTTACGCTCTCTCGCGCCGCATGGTTAACAAAATTGTGTGTGCGAACTATAATAGGTGCGATCATACCAGCACTAATGCACCGGATCCCATCAGAACTCCGCAGTTAAGCGTGCTTGGGCGAGAGTAGTACTAGGATGGGTGACCTCTGGGAAGTCCTCGTGTTGCACCTCTTTTTTTTTTTTTTTTAACGTCGTGCCGACCTTCATTCTTTAAATGACGCTATCCCGAGTAGGACACCTAAGGGCGAGCCGCAATGGCCTCATCCTCGACAGGCACCTACGGTACCCGCAAGGCTTCGCGGATAGTGTTACGCTCTCTCGCGCCGCATGGTTAACAAAATTGTGTGTGCGAACTATAATAGGTGCGATCATACCAGCACTAATGCACCGGATCCCATCAGAACTCCGCAGTTAAGCGTGCTTGGGCGAGAGTAGTACTAGGATGGGTGACCTCCTGGGAAGTCCTCGTGTTGCACCTCTTTTTTTTTTTTTTTAACGTCGTGCCGACCTTCATTCTTTAAATGACGCTATCCCGAGTAGGACACCTAAGGGCGAGCCGCAATGGCCTCATCCTCGACAGGCACCTACGGTACCCGCAAGGCTTCGCGGATAGTGTTACGCTCTCTCGCGCCGCATGGTTAACAAAATTGTGTGTGCGAACTATAATAGGTGCGATCATACCAGCACTAATGCACCGGATCCCATCAGAACTCCGCAGTTAAGCGTGCTTGGGCGAGAGTAGTACTAGGATGGGTGACCTCTGGGAAGTCCTCGTGTTGCACCTCTTTTTTTTTTTTTTTTTAACGTCGTGCCGACCTTCATTCTTTAAATGACGCTATCCGAGTAGGACACCTAAGGGCGAGCCGCAATGGCCTCATCCTCGACAGGCACCTACGGTACCCGCAAGGCTTCGCGATAGTGTTACGCTCTCTCGCGCCGCATGGTTAACAAAATTGTGTGTGCGAACTATAATAGGTGCGATCATACCAGCACTAATGCACCGGATCCCATCAGAACTCCGCAGTTAAGCGTGCTTGGGCGAGAGTAGTACTAGGATGGGTGACCTCCTGGGAAGTCCTCGTGTTGCACCTTTTTTTTTTTTTTTAACGTCGTGCCGACCTTCATTCTTTAAATGACGCTATCCCGAGTAGGACACCTAAGGGCGAGCCGCAATGGCCTCATCCTCGACAGGCACCTACGGTACCCGCAAGGCTTCGCGGATAGTGTTACGCTCTCTCGCGCCGCATGGTTAACAAAATTGTGTGTGCGAACTATAATAGGTGCGATCATACCAGCACTAATGCACCGGATCCCATCAGAACTCCGCAGTTAAGCGTGCTTGGGCGAGAGTAGTACTAGGATGGGTGACCTCCTGGGAAGTCCTCGTGTTGCACCTCTTTTTTTTTTTTTTTTAACGTCGTGCCGACCTTCATTCTTTAAATGACGCTATCCCGAGTAGGACACCTAAGGGCGAGCCGCAATGGCCTCATCCTCGACAGGCACCTACGGTACCCGCAAGGCTTCGCGGATAGTGTTACGCTCTCTCGCGCCGCATGGTTAACAAAATTGTGTGTGCGAACTATAATAGGTGCGATCATACCAGCACTAATGCACCGGATCCCATCAGAACTCCGCAGTTAAGCGTGCTTGGGCGAGAGTAGTACTAGGATGGGTGACCTCCTGGGAAGTCCTCGTGTTGCACCTCTTTTTTTTTTTTTTTTAACGTCGTGCCGACCTTCATTCTTTAAATGACGCTATCCCGAGTAGGACACCTAAGGGCGAGCCGCAATGGCCTCATCCTCGACAGGCACCTACGGTACCCGCAAGGCTTCGCGGATAGTGTTACGCTCTCTCGCGCCGCATGGTTAACAAAATTGTGTGTGCGAACTATAATAGGTGCGATCATACCAGCACTAATGCACCGGATCCCATCAGAACTCCGCAGTTAAGCGTGCTTGGGCGAGAGTAGTACTAGGATGGGTGACCTCTGGGAAGTCCTCGTGTTGCACCTCTTTTTTTTTTTTTTTTTAACGTCGTGCCGACCTTCATTCTTTAAATGACGCTATCCCGAGTAGGACACCTAAGGGCGAGCCGCAATGGCCTCATCCTCGACAGGCACCTACGGTACCCGCAAGGCTTCGCGGATAGTGTTACGCTCTCTCGCGCCGCATGGTTAACAAAATTGTGTGTGCGAACTATAATAGGTGCGATCATACCAGCACTAATGCACCGGATCCCATCAGAACTCCGCAGTTAAGCGTGCTTGGGCGAGAGTAGTACTAGGATGGGTGACCTCCTGGGAAGTCCTCGTGTTGCACCTCTTTTTTTTTTTTTTTTTTTAACGTCGTGCCGACCTTCATTCTTTAAATGACGCTATCCGAGTAGGACACCTAAGGGCGAGCCGCAATGGCCTCATCCTCGACAGGCACCTACGGTACCCGCAAGGCTTCGCGGATAGTGTTACGCTCTCTCGCGCCGCATGGTTAACAAAATTGTGTGTGCGAACTATAATAGGTGCGATCATACCAGCACTAATGCACCGGATCCCATCAGAACTCCGCAGTTAAGCGTGCTTGGGCGAGAGTAGTACTAGGATGGGTGACCTCCTGGGAAGTCCTCGTGTTGCACCTCTTTTTTTTTTTTTTTTAACGTCGTGCCGACCTTCATTCTTTAAATGACGCTATCCCGAGTAGGACACCTAAGGGCGAGCCGCAATGGCCTCATCCTCGACAGGCACCTACGGTACCCGCAAGGCTTCGCGATAGTGTTACGCTCTCTCGCGCCGCATGGTTAACAAAATTGTGTGTGCGAACTATAATAGGTGCGATCATACCAGCACTAATGCACCGGATCCCATCAGAACTCCGCAGTTAAGCGTGCTTGGGCGAGAGTAGTACTAGGATGGGTGACCTCCTGGGAAGTCCTCGTGTTGCACCTCTTTTTTTTTTTTTTTAACGTCGTGCCGACCTTCATTCTTTAAATGACGCTATCCCGAGTAGGACACCTAAGGGCGAGCCGCAATGGCCTCATCCTCGACAGGCACCTACGGTACCCGCAAGGCTTCGCGGATAGTGTTACGCTCTCTCGCGCCGCATGGTTAACAAAATTGTGTGTGCGAACTATAATAGGTGCGATCATACCAGCACTAATGCACCGGATCCCATCAGAACTCCGCAGTTAAGCGTGCTTGGGCGAGTAGTACTAGGATGGGTGACCTCTGGGAAGTCCTCGTGTTGCACCTCTTTTTTTTTTTTTTTAACGTCGTGCCGACCTTCATTCTTTAAATGACGCTATCCGAGTAGGACACCTAAGGGCGAGCCGCAATGGCCTCATCCTCGACAGGCACCTACGGTACCCGCAAGGCTTCGCAGATAGTGTTACGCTCTCTCGCGCCGCATGGTTAACAAAATTGTGTGTGCGAACTATAATAGGTGCGATCATACCAGCACTAATGCACCGGATCCCATCAGAACTCCGCAGTTAAGCGTGCTTGGGCGAGAGTAGTACTAGGATGGGTGACCTCCTGGGAAGTCCTCGTGTTGCACCTCTTTTTTTTTTTTTTTAACGTCGTGCCGACCTTCATTCTTTAAATGACGCTATCCCGAGTAGGACACCTAAGGGCGAGCCGCAATGGCCTCATCCTCGACAGGCACCTACGGTACCCGCAAGGCTTCGCGGATAGTGTTACGCTCTCTCGCGCCGCATGGTTAACAAAATTGTGTGTGCGAACTATAATAGGTGCGATCATACCAGCACTAATGCACCGGATCCCATCAGAACTCCGCAGTTAAGCGTGCTTGGGCGAGAATAGTACTAGGATGGGTGACCTCTGGGAAGTCCTCGTGTTGCACCTTTTTTTTTTTTTTAACGTCGTGCCGACCTTCATTCTTTAAATGACGCTATCCGAGTAGGACACCTAAGGGCGAGCCGCAATGGCCTCATCCTCGACAGGCACCTACGGTACCCGCAAGGCTTCGCAGATAGTGTTACGCTCTCTCGCGCCGCATGGTTAACAAAATTGTGTGTGCGAACTATAATAGGTGCGATCATACCAGCACTAATGCACCGGATCCCATCAGAACTCCGCAGTTAAGCGTGCTTGGGCGAGAGTAGTACTAGGATGGGTGACCTCCTGGGAAGTCCTCGTGTTGCACCTCTTTTTTTTTTTTTTTTAACGTCGTGCCGACCTTCATTCTTTAAATGACGCTATCCCGAGTAGGACACCTAAGGGCGAGCCGCAATGGCCTCATCCTCGACAGGCACCTACGGTACCCGCAAGGCTTCGCGGATAGTGTTACGCTCTCTCGCGCCGCATGGTTAACAAAATTGTGTGTGCGAACTATAATAGGTGCGATCATACCAGCACTAATGCACCGGATCCCATCAGAACTCCGCAGTTAAGCGTGCTTGGGAGAGTAGTACTAGGATGGGTGACCTCCTGGGAAGTCCTCGTGTTGCACCTTTTTTTTTTTTTTTTTAACGTCGTGCCGACCTCATTCTTTAAATGACGCTATCCCGAGTAGGACACCTAAGGGCGAGCCGCAATGGCCTCATCCTCGACAGGCACCTACGGTACCCGCAAGGCTTCGCGGATAGTGTTACGCTCTCTCGCGCCGCATGGTTAACAAAATTGTGTGTGCGAACTATAATAGGTGCGATCATACCAGCACTAATGCACCGGATCCCATCAGAACTCCGCAGTTAAGCGTGCTTGGGCGAGAGTAGTACTAGGATGGGTGACCTCCTGGGAAGTCCTCGTGTTGCACCTTTTTTTTTTTTTTAACGTCGTGCCGACCTTCATTCTTTAAATGACGCTATCCCGAGTAGGACACCTAAGGGCGAGCCGCAATGGCCTCATCCTCGACAGGCACCTACGGTACCCGCAAGGCTTCGCAGATAGTGTTACGCTCTCTCGCGCCGCATGGTTAACAAAATTGTGTGTGCGAACTATAATAGGTGCGATCATACCAGCACTAATGCACCGGATCCCATCAGAACTCCGCAGTTAAGCGTGCTTGGGCGAGAGTAGTACTAGGATGGGTGACCTCCTGGGAAGTCCTCGTGTTGCACCTCTTTTTTTTTTTTTTTTTAACGTCGTGCCGACCTTCATTCTTTAAATGACGCTATCCCGAGTAGGACACCTAAGGGCGAGCCGCAATGGCCTCATCCTCGACAGGCACCTACGGTACCCGCAAGGCTTCGCGGATAGTGTTACGCTCTCTCGCGCCGCATGGTTAACAAAATTGTGTGTGCGAACTATAATAGGTGCGATCATACCAGCACTAATGCACCGGATCCCATCAGAACTCCGCAGTTAAGCGTGCTTGGGCGAGAGTAGTACTAGGATGGGTGACCTCCTGGGAAGTCCTCGTGTTGCACCTCTTTTTTTTTTTTTTTTTTTTTTTTAACGTCGTGCCGACCTTCATTCTTTAAATGACGCTATCCCGAGTAGGACACCTAAGGGCGAGCCGCAATGGCCTCATCCTCGACAGGCACCTACGGTACCCGCAAGGCTTCGCGGATAGTGTTACGCTCTCTCGCGCCGCATGGTTAACAAAATTGTGTGTGCGAACTATAATAGGTGCGATCATACCAGCACTAATGCACCGGATCCCATCAGAACTCCGCAGTTAAGCGTGCTTGGGCGAGAGTAGTACTAGGATGGGTGACCTCCTGGGAAGTCCTCGTGTTGCACCTCTTTTTTTTTTTTTTTTAACGTCGTGCCGACCTTCATTCTTTAAATGACGCTATCCCGAGTAGGACACCTAAGGGCGAGCCGCAATGGCCTCATCCTCGACAGGCACCTACGGTACCCGCAAGGCTTCGCGATAGTGTTACGCTCTCTCGCGCCGCATGGTTAACAAAATTGTGTGTGCGAACTATAATAGGTGCGATCATACCAGCACTAATGCACCGGATCCCATCAGAACTCCGCAGTTAAGCGTGCTTGGGCGAGAGTAGTACTAGGATGGGTGACCTCCTGGGAAGTCCTCGTGTTGCACCTCTTTTTTTTTTTTTTTTTAACGTCGTGCCGACCTTCATTCTTAAA
>NW_027255470.1:193749-213452 GCF_003086295.3 Arachis hypogaea | reverse complement strand
AGCGTTAAGGTGCAAAGATAGATTAGAATCGCACCTAATGAGTTCTGATGGATCCGGTGCATTAGTGCTGTATGATCGCACCTATTATAGTTCGCACATGTAACCATGGCGCGAGAAGCGTAACACTATCGCGAAGCTTGGGGTACCGTAGGTGCTGTCGAGGATGAGGCCATTGCGGCTCGCCCTTAGGTGTCCTACTCGGATAGCGTCATTTAAAGAATGAAGGTCGGCACGACGTTAAAAAAAAAAAAAAAGAGGTGCAACACGAGGACTTCCCAGGTCCCATCCTAGTACTACTCTCGCCAAGCACGCTTAACTGCGGAGTTCTGATGGGATCCGGTGCATTAGTGCTGGTATGATCGCACCTATTATAGTTCGCACACACAATTTGTTAACCATGCGGCGCGAGAGAGCGTAACACTATCGCGAAGCCTTGCGGGTACCGTAGGTGCTGTCGAGGATGAGGCCATTGCGGCTCGCCCTTAGGTGTCCTACTCGGGATAGCGTCATTTAAAGAATGAAGGTCGGCACGACGTTAAAAAAAAAAAAAAAAGAGGTGCAACACGAGGACTTCCAGAGGTCACCCATCCTAGTACTATCTCGCCCAAGCACGCTTAACTGCGGAGTTCTGATGGGATCCGGTGCATTAGTGCTGGTATGATCGCACCTATTATAGTTCGCACACACAATTTTGTTAACCATGCGGCGCGAGAGAGCGTAACACTATCGCGAAGCCTTGCGGGTACCGTAGGTGCTGTCGAGGATGAGGCCATTGCGGCTCGCCCTTAGGTGTCCTACTCGGGATAGCGTCATTTAAAGAATGAAGGTCGGCACGACGTTAAAAAAAAAAAAAAAAGAGGTGCAACACGAGGACTTCCCAGAGGTCACCCATCCTAGTACTACTCTCGCCCAAGCACGCTTAACTGCGGAGTTCTGATGGGATCCGGTGCATTAGTGCTGGTATGATCGCACCTATTATAGTTCGCACACACAATTTTGTTAACCATGCGGCGCGAGAGAGCGTAACACTATCGCGAAGCCTTGCGGGTACCGTAGGTGCCTGTCGAGGATGAGGCCATTGCGGCTCGCCCTTAGGTGTCCTACTCGGGATAGCGTCATTTAAAGAATGAAGGTCGGCACGACGTTAAAAAAAAAAAAAAAAAGAGGTGCAACACGAGGACTTCCCAGGAGGTCACCCATCCTAGTACTACTCTCGCCCAAGCACGCTTAACTGCGGAGTTCTGATGGGATCCGGTGCATTAGTGCTGGTATGATCGCACCTATTATAGTTCGCACACACAATTTTGTTAACCATGCGGCGCGAGAGAGCGTAACACTATCTGCGAAGCCTTGCGGGTACCGTAGGTGCCTGTCGAGGATGAGGCCATTGCGGCTCGCCCTTAGGTGTCCTACTCGGGATAGCGTCATTTAAAGAATGAAGGTCGGCACGACGTTAAAAAAAAAAAAAAAAAGAGGTGCAACACGAGGACTTCCCAGGAGGTCACCCATCCTAGTACTACTCTCGCCCAAGCACGCTTAACTGCGGAGTTCTGATGGGATCCGGTGCATTAGTGCTGGTATGATCGCACCTATTATAGTTCGCACACACAATTTTGTTAACCATGCGGCGCGAGAGAGCGTAACACTATCCGCGAAGCCTTGCGGGTACCGTAGGTGCCTGTCGAGGATGAGGCCATTGCGGCTCGCCCTTAGGTGTCCTACTCGGGATAGCGTCATTTAAAGAATGAAGGTCGGCACGACGTTAAAAAAAAAAAAAAAAAAGAGGTGCAACACGAGGACTTCCCAGGAGGTCACCCATCCTAGTACTACTCTCGCCCAAGCACGCTTAACTGCGGAGTTCTGATGGGATCCGGTGCATTAGTGCTGGTATGATCGCACCTATTATAGTTCGCACACACAATTTTGTTAACCATGCGGCGCGAGAGAGCGTAACACTATCTGCGAAGCCTTGCGGGTACCGTAGGTGCCTGTCGAGGATGAGGCCATTGCGGCTCGCCCTTAGGTGTCCTACTCGGGATAGCGTCATTTAAAGAATGAAGGTCGGCACGACGTTAAAAAAAAAAAAAAAGAGGTGCAACACGAGGACTTCCCAGGAGGTCACCCATCCTAGTACTACTCTCGCCCAAGCACGCTTAACTGCGGAGTTCTGATGGGATCCGGTGCATTAGTGCTGGTATGATCGCACCTATTATAGTTCGCACACACAATTTTGTTAACCATGCGGCGCGAGAGAGCGTAACACTATCTGCGAAGCCTTGCGGGTACCGTAGGTGCCTGTCGAGGATGAGGCCATTGCGGCTCGCCCTTAGGTGTCCTACTCGGGATAGCGTCATTTAAAGAATGAAGGTCGGCACGACGTTAAAAAAAAAAAAAAAAAGAGGTGCAACACGAGGACTTCCCAGAGGTCACCCATCCTAGTACTACTCTCGCCCAAGCACGCTTAACTGCGGAGTTCTGATGGGATCCGGTGCATTAGTGCTGGTATGATCGCACCTATTATAGTTCGCACACACAATTTTGTTAACCATGCGGCGCGAGAGAGCGTAACACTATCTGCGAAGCCTTGCGGGTACCGTAGGTGCCTGTCGAGGATGAGGCCATTGCGGCTCGCCCTTAGGTGTCCTACTCGGGATAGCGTCATTTAAAGAATGAAGGTCGGCACGACGTTAAAAAAAAAAAAAAAAGAGGTGCAACACGAGGACTTCCCAGGAGGTCACCCATCCTAGTACTACTCTCGCCCAAGCACGCTTAACTGCGGAGTTCTGATGGGATCCGGTGCATTAGTGCTGGTATGATCGCACCTATTATAGTTCGCACACACAATTTTGTTAACCATGCGGCGCGAGAGAGCGTAACACTATCCGCGAAGCCTTGCGGGTACCGTAGGTGCCTGTCGAGGATGAGGCCATTGCGGCTCGCCCTTAGGTGTCCTACTCGGGATAGCGTCATTTAAAGAATGAAGGTCGGCACGACGTTAAAAAAAAAAAAAAAAAGAGGTGCAACACGAGGACTTCCCAGGAGGTCACCCATCCTAGTACTACTCTCGCCCAAGCACGCTTAACTGCGGAGTTCTGATGGGATCCGGTGCATTAGTGCTGGTATGATCGCACCTATTATAGTTCGCACACACAATTTTGTTAACCATGCGGCGCGAGAGAGCGTAACACTATCTGCGAAGCCTTGCGGGTACCGTAGGTGCCTGTCGAGGATGAGGCCATTGCGGCTCGCCCTTAGGTGTCCTACTCGGGATAGCGTCATTTAAAGAATGAAGGTCGGCACGACGTTAAAAAAAAAAAAAAAAGAGGTGCAACACGAGGACTTCCCAGAGGTCACCCATCCTAGTACTACTCTCGCCCAAGCACGCTTAACTGCGGAGTTCTGATGGGATCCGGTGCATTAGTGCTGGTATGATCGCACCTATTATAGTTCGCACACACAATTTTGTTAACCATGCGGCGCGAGAGAGCGTAACACTATCCGCGAAGCCTTGCGGGTACCGTAGGTGCCTGTCGAGGATGAGGCCATTGCGGCTCGCCCTTAGGTGTCCTACTCGGGATAGCGTCATTTAAAGAATGAAGGTCGGCACGACGTTAAAAAAAAAAAAAAAAAGAGGTGCAACACGAGGACTTCCCAGGAGGTCACCCATCCTAGTACTACTCTCGCCCAAGCACGCTTAACTGCGGAGTTCTGATGGGATCCGGTGCATTAGTGCTGGTATGATCGCACCTATTATAGTTCGCACACACAATTTTGTTAACCATGCGGCGCGAGAGAGCGTAACACTATCCGCGAAGCCTTGCGGGTACCGTAGGTGCCTGTCGAGGATGAGGCCATTGCGGCTCGCCCTTAGGTGTCCTACTCGGGATAGCGTCATTTAAAGAATGAAGGTCGGCACGACGTTAAAAAAAAAAAAAAAAGAGGTGCAACACGAGGACTTCCCAGGAGGTCACCCATCCTAGTACTACTCTCGCCCAAGCACGCTTAACTGCGGAGTTCTGATGGGATCCGGTGCATTAGTGCTGGTATGATCGCACCTATTATAGTTCGCACACACAATTTTGTTAACCATGCGGCGCGAGAGAGCGTAACACTATCTGCGAAGCCTTGCGGGTACCGTAGGTGCCTGTCGAGGATGAGGCCATTGCGGCTCGCCCTTAGGTGTCCTACTCGGGATAGCGTCATTTAAAGAATGAAGGTCGGCACGACGTTAAAAAAAAAAAAAAAAAGAGGTGCAACACGAGGACTTCCCAGGAGGTCACCCATCCTAGTACTACTCTCGCCCAAGCACGCTTAACTGCGGAGTTCTGATGGGATCCGGTGCATTAGTGCTGGTATGATCGCACCTATTATAGTTCGCACACACAATTTTGTTAACCATGCGGCGCGAGAGAGCGTAACACTATCCGCGAAGCCTTGCGGGTACCGTAGGTGCCTGTCGAGGATGAGGCCATTGCGGCTCGCCCTTAGGTGTCCTACTCGGGATAGCGTCATTTAAAGAATGAAGGTCGGCACGACGTTAAAAAAAAAAAAAAAAGAGGTGCAACACGAGGACTTCCCAGGAGGTCACCCATCCTAGTACTACTCTCGCCCAAGCACGCTTAACTGCGGAGTTCTGATGGGATCCGGTGCATTAGTGCTGGTATGATCGCACCTATTATAGTTCGCACACACAATTTTGTTAACCATGCGGCGCGAGAGAGCGTAACACTATCGCGAAGCCTTGCGGGTACCGTAGGTGCCTGTCGAGGATGAGGCCATTGCGGCTCGCCCTTAGGTGTCCTACTCGGGATAGCGTCATTTAAAGAATGAAGGTCGGCACGACGTTAAAAAAAAAAAAAAAAAAGAGGTGCAACACGAGGACTTCCCAGGAGGTCACCCATCCTAGTACTACTCTCGCCCAAGCACGCTTAACTGCGGAGTTCTGATGGGATCCGGTGCATTAGTGCTGGTATGATCGCACCTATTATAGTTCGCACACACAATTTTGTTAACCATGCGGCGCGAGAGAGCGTAACACTATCTGCGAAGCCTTGCGGGTACCGTAGGTGCCTGTCGAGGATGAGGCCATTGCGGCTCGCCCTTAGGTGTCCTACTCGGGATAGCGTCATTTAAAGAATGAAGGTCGGCACGACGTTAAAAAAAAAAAAAAAAAGAGGTGCAACACGAGGACTTCCCAGGAGGTCACCCATCCTAGTACTACTCTCGCCCAAGCACGCTTAACTGCGGAGTTCTGATGGGATCCGGTGCATTAGTGCTGGTATGATCGCACCTATTATAGTTCGCACACACAATTTTGTTAACCATGCGGCGCGAGAGAGCGTAACACTATCCGCGAAGCCTTGCGGGTACCGTAGGTGCCTGTCGAGGATGAGGCCATTGCGGCTCGCCCTTAGGTGTCCTACTCGGGATAGCGTCATTTAAAGAATGAAGGTCGGCACGACGTTAAAAAAAAAAAAAAAAAGAGGTGCAACACGAGGACTTCCCAGGAGGTCACCCATCCTAGTACTACTCTCGCCCAAGCACGCTTAACTGCGGAGTTCTGATGGGATCCGGTGCATTAGTGCTGGTATGATCGCACCTATTATAGTTCGCACACACAATTTTGTTAACCATGCGGCGCGAGAGAGCGTAACACTATCTGCGAAGCCTTGCGGGTACCGTAGGTGCCTGTCGAGGATGAGGCCATTGCGGCTCGCCCTTAGGTGTCCTACTCGGGATAGCGTCATTTAAAGAATGAAGGTCGGCACGACGTTAAAAAAAAAAAAAAAAGAGGTGCAACACGAGGACTTCCCAGGAGGTCACCCATCCTAGTACTACTCTCGCCCAAGCACGCTTAACTGCGGAGTTCTGATGGGATCCGGTGCATTAGTGCTGGTATGATCGCACCTATTATAGTTCGCACACACAATTTTGTTAACCATGCGGCGCGAGAGAGCGTAACACTATCCGCGAAGCCTTGCGGGTACCGTAGGTGCCTGTCGAGGATGAGGCCATTGCGGCTCGCCCTTAGGTGTCCTACTCGGGATAGCGTCATTTAAAGAATGAAGGTCGGCACGACGTTAAAAAAAAAAAAAAAAAAAAGAGGTGCAACACGAGGACTTCCCAGGAGGTCACCCATCCTAGTACTACTCTCGCCCAAGCACGCTTAACTGCGGAGTTCTGATGGGATCCGGTGCATTAGTGCTGGTATGATCGCACCTATTATAGTTCGCACACACAATTTTGTTAACCATGCGGCGCGAGAGAGCGTAACACTATCGCGAAGCCTTGCGGGTACCGTAGGTGCCTGTCGAGGATGAGGCCATTGCGGCTCGCCCTTAGGTGTCCTACTCGGGATAGCGTCATTTAAAGAATGAAGGTCGGCACGACGTTAAAAAAAAAAAAAAAGAGGTGCAACACGAGGACTTCCCAGGAGGTCACCCATCCTAGTACTACTCTCGCCCAAGCACGCTTAACTGCGGAGTTCTGATGGGATCCGGTGCATTAGTGCTGGTATGATCGCACCTATTATAGTTCGCACACACAATTTTGTTAACCATGCGGCGCGAGAGAGCGTAACACTATCGCGAAGCCTTGCGGGTACCGTAGGTGCCTGTCGAGGATGAGGCCATTGCGGCTCGCCCTTAGGTGTCCTACTCGGGATAGCGTCATTTAAAGAATGAAGGTCGGCACGACGTTAAAAAAAAAAAAAAAAAGAGGTGCAACACGAGGACTTCCCAGGAGGTCACCCATCCTAGTACTACTCTCGCCCAAGCACGCTTAACTGCGGAGTTCTGATGGGATCCGGTGCATTAGTGCTGGTATGATCGCACCTATTATAGTTCGCACACACAATTTTGTTAACCATGCGGCGCGAGAGAGCGTAACACTATCGCGAAGCCTTGCGGGTACCGTAGGTGCCTGTCGAGGATGAGGCCATTGCGGCTCGCCCTTAGGTGTCCTACTCGGGATAGCGTCATTTAAAGAATGAAGGTCGGCACGACGTTAAAAAAAAAAAAAAAAGAGGTGCAACACGAGGACTTCCCAGGAGGTCACCCATCCTAGTACTACTCTCGCCCAAGCACGCTTAACTGCGGAGTTCTGATGGGATCCGGTGCATTAGTGCTGGTATGATCGCACCTATTATAGTTCGCACACACAATTTTGTTAACCATGCGGCGCGAGAGAGCGTAACACTATCTGCGAAGCCTTGCGGGTACCGTAGGTGCCTGTCGAGGATGAGGCCATTGCGGCTCGCCCTTAGGTGTCCTACTCGGGATAGCGTCATTTAAAGAATGAAGGTCGGCACGACGTTAAAAAAAAAAAAAAAAGAGGTGCAACACGAGGACTTCCCAGGAGGTCACCCATCCTAGTACTACTCTCGCCCAAGCACGCTTAACTGCGGAGTTCTGATGGGATCCGGTGCATTAGTGCTGGTATGATCGCACCTATTATAGTTCGCACACACAATTTTGTTAACCATGCGGCGCGAGAGAGCGTAACACTATCGCGAAGCCTTGCGGGTACCGTAGGTGCCTGTCGAGGATGAGGCCATTGCGGCTCGCCCTTAGGTGTCCTACTCGGGATAGCGTCATTTAAAGAATGAAGGTCGGCACGACGTTAAAAAAAAAAAAAAAAAAGAGGTGCAACACGAGGACTTCCCAGGAGGTCACCCATCCTAGTACTACTCTCGCCCAAGCACGCTTAACTGCGGAGTTCTGATGGGATCCGGTGCATTAGTGCTGGTATGATCGCACCTATTATAGTTCGCACACACAATTTTGTTAACCATGCGGCGCGAGAGAGCGTAACACTATCGCGAAGCCTTGCGGGTACCGTAGGTGCCTGTCGAGGATGAGGCCATTGCGGCTCGCCCTTAGGTGTCCTACTCGGGATAGCGTCATTTAAAGAATGAAGGTCGGCACGACGTTAAAAAAAAAAAAAAAGAGGTGCAACACGAGGACTTCCCAGAGGTCACCCATCCTAGTACTACTCTCGCCCAAGCACGCTTAACTGCGGAGTTCTGATGGGATCCGGTGCATTAGTGCTGGTATGATCGCACCTATTATAGTTCGCACACACAATTTTGTTAACCATGCGGCGCGAGAGAGCGTAACACTATCCGCGAAGCCTTGCGGGTACCGTAGGTGCCTGTCGAGGATGAGGCCATTGCGGCTCGCCCTTAGGTGTCCTACTCGGGATAGCGTCATTTAAAGAATGAAGGTCGGCACGACGTTAAAAAAAAAAAAAAAGAGGTGCAACACGAGGACTTCCCAGGAGGTCACCCATCCTAGTACTACTCTCGCCCAAGCACGCTTAACTGCGGAGTTCTGATGGGATCCGGTGCATTAGTGCTGGTATGATCGCACCTATTATAGTTCGCACACACAATTTTGTTAACCATGCGGCGCGAGAGAGCGTAACACTATCGCGAAGCCTTGCGGGTACCGTAGGTGCCTGTCGAGGATGAGGCCATTGCGGCTCGCCCTTAGGTGTCCTACTCGGGATAGCGTCATTTAAAGAATGAAGGTCGGCACGACGTTAAAAAAAAAAAAAAAAGAGGTGCAACACGAGGACTTCCCAGGAGGTCACCCATCCTAGTACTACTCTCGCCCAAGCACGCTTAACTGCGGAGTTCTGATGGGATCCGGTGCATTAGTGCTGGTATGATCGCACCTATTATAGTTCGCACACACAATTTTGTTAACCATGCGGCGCGAGAGAGCGTAACACTATCGCGAAGCCTTGCGGGTACCGTAGGTGCCTGTCGAGGATGAGGCCATTGCGGCTCGCCCTTAGGTGTCCTACTCGGGATAGCGTCATTTAAAGAATGAAGGTCGGCACGACGTTAAAAAAAAAAAAAAAAAGAGGTGCAACACGAGGACTTCCCAGGAGGTCACCCATCCTAGTACTACTCTCGCCCAAGCACGCTTAACTGCGGAGTTCTGATGGGATCCGGTGCATTAGTGCTGGTATGATCGCACCTATTATAGTTCGCACACACAATTTTGTTAACCATGCGGCGCGAGAGAGCGTAACACTATCGCGAAGCCTTGCGGGTACCGTAGGTGCCTGTCGAGGATGAGGCCATTGCGGCTCGCCCTTAGGTGTCCTACTCGGGATAGCGTCATTTAAAGAATGAAGGTCGGCACGACGTTAAAAAAAAAAAAAAAAGAGGTGCAACACGAGGACTTCCCAGGAGGTCACCCATCCTAGTACTACTCTCGCCCAAGCACGCTTAACTGCGGAGTTCTGATGGGATCCGGTGCATTAGTGCTGGTATGATCGCACCTATTATAGTTCGCACACACAATTTTGTTAACCATGCGGCGCGAGAGAGCGTAACACTATCGCGAAGCCTTGCGGGTACCGTAGGTGCCTGTCGAGGATGAGGCCATTGCGGCTCGCCCTTAGGTGTCCTACTCGGGATAGCGTCATTTAAAGAATGAAGGTCGGCACGACGTTAAAAAAAAAAAAAAAAAGAGGTGCAACACGAGGACTTCCCAGGAGGTCACCCATCCTAGTACTACTCTCGCCCAAGCACGCTTAACTGCGGAGTTCTGATGGGATCCGGTGCATTAGTGCTGGTATGATCGCACCTATTATAGTTCGCACACACAATTTTGTTAACCATGCGGCGCGAGAGAGCGTAACACTATCTGCGAAGCCTTGCGGGTACCGTAGGTGCCTGTCGAGGATGAGGCCATTGCGGCTCGCCCTTAGGTGTCCTACTCGGGATAGCGTCATTTAAAGAATGAAGGTCGGCACGACGTTAAAAAAAAAAAAAAAAAAGAGGTGCAACACGAGGACTTCCCAGGAGGTCACCCATCCTAGTACTACTCTCGCCCAAGCACGCTTAACTGCGGAGTTCTGATGGGATCCGGTGCATTAGTGCTGGTATGATCGCACCTATTATAGTTCGCACACACAATTTTGTTAACCATGCGGCGCGAGAGAGCGTAACACTATCTGCGAAGCCTTGCGGGTACCGTAGGTGCCTGTCGAGGATGAGGCCATTGCGGCTCGCCCTTAGGTGTCCTACTCGGGATAGCGTCATTTAAAGAATGAAGGTCGGCACGACGTTAAAAAAAAAAAAAAAAGAGGTGCAACACGAGGACTTCCCAGGAGGTCACCCATCCTAGTACTACTCTCGCCCAAGCACGCTTAACTGCGGAGTTCTGATGGGATCCGGTGCATTAGTGCTGGTATGATCGCACCTATTATAGTTCGCACACACAATTTTGTTAACCATGCGGCGCGAGAGAGCGTAACACTATCCGCGAAGCCTTGCGGGTACCGTAGGTGCCTGTCGAGGATGAGGCCATTGCGGCTCGCCCTTAGGTGTCCTACTCGGGATAGCGTCATTTAAAGAATGAAGGTCGGCACGACGTTAAAAAAAAAAAAAAAAAGAGGTGCAACACGAGGACTTCCCAGGAGGTCACCCATCCTAGTACTACTCTCGCCCAAGCACGCTTAACTGCGGAGTTCTGATGGGATCCGGTGCATTAGTGCTGGTATGATCGCACCTATTATAGTTCGCACACACAATTTTGTTAACCATGCGGCGCGAGAGAGCGTAACACTATCTGCGAAGCCTTGCGGGTACCGTAGGTGCCTGTCGAGGATGAGGCCATTGCGGCTCGCCCTTAGGTGTCCTACTCGGGATAGCGTCATTTAAAGAATGAAGGTCGGCACGACGTTAAAAAAAAAAAAAAAAAGAGGTGCAACACGAGGACTTCCCAGGAGGTCACCCATCCTAGTACTACTCTCGCCCAAGCACGCTTAACTGCGGAGTTCTGATGGGATCCGGTGCATTAGTGCTGGTATGATCGCACCTATTATAGTTCGCACACACAATTTTGTTAACCATGCGGCGCGAGAGAGCGTAACACTATCCGCGAAGCCTTGCGGGTACCGTAGGTGCCTGTCGAGGATGAGGCCATTGCGGCTCGCCCTTAGGTGTCCTACTCGGGATAGCGTCATTTAAAGAATGAAGGTCGGCACGACGTTAAAAAAAAAAAAAAAAAGAGGTGCAACACGAGGACTTCCCAGGAGGTCACCCATCCTAGTACTACTCTCGCCCAAGCACGCTTAACTGCGGAGTTCTGATGGGATCCGGTGCATTAGTGCTGGTATGATCGCACCTATTATAGTTCGCACACACAATTTTGTTAACCATGCGGCGCGAGAGAGCGTAACACTATCGCGAAGCCTTGCGGGTACCGTAGGTGCCTGTCGAGGATGAGGCCATTGCGGCTCGCCCTTAGGTGTCCTACTCGGGATAGCGTCATTTAAAGAATGAAGGTCGGCACGACGTTAAAAAAAAAAAAAAAAAAAGAGGTGCAACACGAGGACTTCCCAGGAGGTCACCCATCCTAGTACTACTCTCGCCCAAGCACGCTTAACTGCGGAGTTCTGATGGGATCCGGTGCATTAGTGCTGGTATGATCGCACCTATTATAGTTCGCACACACAATTTTGTTAACCATGCGGCGCGAGAGAGCGTAACACTATCTGCGAAGCCTTGCGGGTACCGTAGGTGCCTGTCGAGGATGAGGCCATTGCGGCTCGCCCTTAGGTGTCCTACTCGGGATAGCGTCATTTAAAGAATGAAGGTCGGCACGACGTTAAAAAAAAAAAAAAAAGAGGTGCAACACGAGGACTTCCCAGGAGGTCACCCATCCTAGTACTACTCTCGCCCAAGCACGCTTAACTGCGGAGTTCTGATGGGATCCGGTGCATTAGTGCTGGTATGATCGCACCTATTATAGTTCGCACACACAATTTTGTTAACCATGCGGCGCGAGAGAGCGTAACACTATCGCGAAGCCTTGCGGGTACCGTAGGTGCCTGTCGAGGATGAGGCCATTGCGGCTCGCCCTTAGGTGTCCTACTCGGGATAGCGTCATTTAAAGAATGAAGGTCGGCACGACGTTAAAAAAAAAAAAAAAAAGAGGTGCAACACGAGGACTTCCCAGGAGGTCACCCATCCTAGTACTACTCTCGCCCAAGCACGCTTAACTGCGGAGTTCTGATGGGATCCGGTGCATTAGTGCTGGTATGATCGCACCTATTATAGTTCGCACACACAATTTTGTTAACCATGCGGCGCGAGAGAGCGTAACACTATCTGCGAAGCCTTGCGGGTACCGTAGGTGCCTGTCGAGGATGAGGCCATTGCGGCTCGCCCTTAGGTGTCCTACTCGGGATAGCGTCATTTAAAGAATGAAGGTCGGCACGACGTTAAAAAAAAAAAAAAAAGAGGTGCAACACGAGGACTTCCCAGAGGTCACCCATCCTAGTACTACTCTCGCCCAAGCACGCTTAACTGCGGAGTTCTGATGGGATCCGGTGCATTAGTGCTGGTATGATCGCACCTATTATAGTTCGCACACACAATTTTGTTAACCATGCGGCGCGAGAGAGCGTAACACTATCCGCGAAGCCTTGCGGGTACCGTAGGTGCCTGTCGAGGATGAGGCCATTGCGGCTCGCCCTTAGGTGTCCTACTCGGGATAGCGTCATTTAAAGAATGAAGGTCGGCACGACGTTAAAAAAAAAAAAAAAAAAAGAGGTGCAACACGAGGACTTCCCAGGAGGTCACCCATCCTAGTACTACTCTCGCCCAAGCACGCTTAACTGCGGAGTTCTGATGGGATCCGGTGCATTAGTGCTGGTATGATCGCACCTATTATAGTTCGCACACACAATTTTGTTAACCATGCGGCGCGAGAGAGCGTAACACTATCTGCGAAGCCTTGCGGGTACCGTAGGTGCCTGTCGAGGATGAGGCCATTGCGGCTCGCCCTTAGGTGTCCTACTCGGGATAGCGTCATTTAAAGAATGAAGGTCGGCACGACGTTAAAAAAAAAAAAAAAAGAGGTGCAACACGAGGACTTCCCAGGAGGTCACCCATCCTAGTACTACTCTCGCCCAAGCACGCTTAACTGCGGAGTTCTGATGGGATCCGGTGCATTAGTGCTGGTATGATCGCACCTATTATAGTTCGCACACACAATTTTGTTAACCATGCGGCGCGAGAGAGCGTAACACTATCGCGAAGCCTTGCGGGTACCGTAGGTGCCTGTCGAGGATGAGGCCATTGCGGCTCGCCCTTAGGTGTCCTACTCGGGATAGCGTCATTTAAAGAATGAAGGTCGGCACGACGTTAAAAAAAAAAAAAAAAGAGGTGCAACACGAGGACTTCCCAGGAGGTCACCCATCCTAGTACTACTCTCGCCCAAGCACGCTTAACTGCGGAGTTCTGATGGGATCCGGTGCATTAGTGCTGGTATGATCGCACCTATTATAGTTCGCACACACAATTTTGTTAACCATGCGGCGCGAGAGAGCGTAACACTATCCGCGAAGCCTTGCGGGTACCGTAGGTGCCTGTCGAGGATGAGGCCATTGCGGCTCGCCCTTAGGTGTCCTACTCGGGATAGCGTCATTTAAAGAATGAAGGTCGGCACGACGTTAAAAAAAAAAAAAAAAAGAGGTGCAACACGAGGACTTCCCAGGAGGTCACCCATCCTAGTACTACTCTCGCCCAAGCACGCTTAACTGCGGAGTTCTGATGGGATCCGGTGCATTAGTGCTGGTATGATCGCACCTATTATAGTTCGCACACACAATTTTGTTAACCATGCGGCGCGAGAGAGCGTAACACTATCTGCGAAGCCTTGCGGGTACCGTAGGTGCCTGTCGAGGATGAGGCCATTGCGGCTCGCCCTTAGGTGTCCTACTCGGGATAGCGTCATTTAAAGAATGAAGGTCGGCACGACGTTAAAAAAAAAAAAAAAGAGGTGCAACACGAGGACTTCCCAGAGGTCACCCATCCTAGTACTATCTCGCCCAAGCACGCTTAACTGCGGAGTTCTGATGGGATCCGGTGCATTAGTGCTGGTATGATCGCACCTATTATAGTTCGCACACACAATTTTGTTAACCATGCGGCGCGAGAGAGCGTAACACTATCCGCGAAGCCTTGCGGGTACCGTAGGTGCCTGTCGAGGATGAGGCCATTGCGGCTCGCCCTTAGGTGTCCTACTCGGGATAGCGTCATTTAAAGAATGAAGGTCGGCACGACGTTAAAAAAAAAAAAAAAAGAGGTGCAACACGAGGACTTCCCAGAGGTCACCCATCCTAGTACTACTCTCGCCCAAGCACGCTTAACTGCGGAGTTCTGATGGGATCCGGTGCATTAGTGCTGGTATGATCGCACCTATTATAGTTCGCACACACAATTTTGTTAACCATGCGGCGCGAGAGAGCGTAACACTATCTGCGAAGCCTTGCGGGTACCGTAGGTGCCTGTCGAGGATGAGGCCATTGCGGCTCGCCCTTAGGTGTCCTACTCGGGATAGCGTCATTTAAAGAATGAAGGTCGGCACGACGTTAAAAAAAAAAAAAAAAAGAGGTGCAACACGAGGACTTCCCAGGAGGTCACCCATCCTAGTACTACTCTCGCCCAAGCACGCTTAACTGCGGAGTTCTGATGGGATCCGGTGCATTAGTGCTGGTATGATCGCACCTATTATAGTTCGCACACACAATTTTGTTAACCATGCGGCGCGAGAGAGCGTAACACTATCGCGAAGCCTTGCGGGTACCGTAGGTGCCTGTCGAGGATGAGGCCATTGCGGCTCGCCCTTAGGTGTCCTACTCGGGATAGCGTCATTTAAAGAATGAAGGTCGGCACGACGTTAAAAAAAAAAAAAAAAGAGGTGCAACACGAGGACTTCCCAGGAGGTCACCCATCCTAGTACTACTCTCGCCCAAGCACGCTTAACTGCGGAGTTCTGATGGGATCCGGTGCATTAGTGCTGGTATGATCGCACCTATTATAGTTCGCACACACAATTTTGTTAACCATGCGGCGCGAGAGAGCGTAACACTATCGCGAAGCCTTGCGGGTACCGTAGGTGCCTGTCGAGGATGAGGCCATTGCGGCTCGCCCTTAGGTGTCCTACTCGGGATAGCGTCATTTAAAGAATGAAGGTCGGCACGACGTTAAAAAAAAAAAAAAAAGAGGTGCAACACGAGGACTTCCCAGGAGGTCACCCATCCTAGTACTACTCTCGCCCAAGCACGCTTAACTGCGGAGTTCTGATGGGATCCGGTGCATTAGTGCTGGTATGATCGCACCTATTATAGTTCGCACACACAATTTTGTTAACCATGCGGCGCGAGAGAGCGTAACACTATCTGCGAAGCCTTGCGGGTACCGTAGGTGCCTGTCGAGGATGAGGCCATTGCGGCTCGCCCTTAGGTGTCCTACTCGGGATAGCGTCATTTAAAGAATGAAGGTCGGCACGACGTTAAAAAAAAAAAAAAAAAGAGGTGCAACACGAGGACTTCCCAGGAGGTCACCCATCCTAGTACTACTCTCGCCCAAGCACGCTTAACTGCGGAGTTCTGATGGGATCCGGTGCATTAGTGCTGGTATGATCGCACCTATTATAGTTCGCACACACAATTTTGTTAACCATGCGGCGCGAGAGAGCGTAACACTATCTGCGAAGCCTTGCGGGTACCGTAGGTGCCTGTCGAGGATGAGGCCATTGCGGCTCGCCCTTAGGTGTCCTACTCGGGATAGCGTCATTTAAAGAATGAAGGTCGGCACGACGTTAAAAAAAAAAAAAAAGAGGTGCAACACGAGGACTTCCCAGGAGGTCACCCATCCTAGTACTACTCTCGCCCAAGCACGCTTAACTGCGGAGTTCTGATGGGATCCGGTGCATTAGTGCTGGTATGATCGCACCTATTATAGTTCGCACACACAATTTTGTTAACCATGCGGCGCGAGAGAGCGTAACACTATCGCGAAGCCTTGCGGGTACCGTAGGTGCCTGTCGAGGATGAGGCCATTGCGGCTCGCCCTTAGGTGTCCTACTCGGGATAGCGTCATTTAAAGAATGAAGGTCGGCACGACGTTAAAAAAAAAAAAAAAAGAGGTGCAACACGAGGACTTCCCAGGAGGTCACCCATCCTAGTACTACTCTCGCCCAAGCACGCTTAACTGCGGAGTTCTGATGGGATCCGGTGCATTAGTGCTGGTATGATCGCACCTATTATAGTTCGCACACACAATTTTGTTAACCATGCGGCGCGAGAGAGCGTAACACTATCGCGAAGCCTTGCGGGTACCGTAGGTGCCTGTCGAGGATGAGGCCATTGCGGCTCGCCCTTAGGTGTCCTACTCGGGATAGCGTCATTTAAAGAATGAAGGTCGGCACGACGTTAAAAAAAAAAAAAAAAGAGGTGCAACACGAGGACTTCCCAGGAGGTCACCCATCCTAGTACTACTCTCGCCCAAGCACGCTTAACTGCGGAGTTCTGATGGGATCCGGTGCATTAGTGCTGGTATGATCGCACCTATTATAGTTCGCACACACAATTTTGTTAACCATGCGGCGCGAGAGAGCGTAACACTATCGCGAAGCCTTGCGGGTACCGTAGGTGCCTGTCGAGGATGAGGCCATTGCGGCTCGCCCTTAGGTGTCCTACTCGGGATAGCGTCATTTAAAGAATGAAGGTCGGCACGACGTTAAAAAAAAAAAAAAAGAGGTGCAACACGAGGACTTCCCAGGAGGTCACCCATCCTAGTACTACTCTCGCCCAAGCACGCTTAACTGCGGAGTTCTGATGGGATCCGGTGCATTAGTGCTGGTATGATCGCACCTATTATAGTTCGCACACACAATTTTGTTAACCATGCGGCGCGAGAGAGCGTAACACTATCCGCGAAGCCTTGCGGGTACCGTAGGTGCCTGTCGAGGATGAGGCCATTGCGGCTCGCCCTTAGGTGTCCTACTCGGGATAGCGTCATTTAAAGAATGAAGGTCGGCACGACGTTAAAAAAAAAAAAAAAAGAGGTGCAACACGAGGACTTCCCAGAGGTCACCCATCCTAGTACTACTCTCGCCCAAGCACGCTTAACTGCGGAGTTCTGATGGGATCCGGTGCATTAGTGCTGGTATGATCGCACCTATTATAGTTCGCACACACAATTTTGTTAACCATGCGGCGCGAGAGAGCGTAACACTATCGCGAAGCCTTGCGGGTACCGTAGGTGCCTGTCGAGGATGAGGCCATTGCGGCTCGCCCTTAGGTGTCCTACTCGGGATAGCGTCATTTAAAGAATGAAGGTCGGCACGACGTTAAAAAAAAAAAAAAAAAAAGAGGTGCAACACGAGGACTTCCCAGGAGGTCACCCATCCTAGTACTACTCTCGCCCAAGCACGCTTAACTGCGGAGTTCTGATGGGATCCGGTGCATTAGTGCTGGTATGATCGCACCTATTATAGTTCGCACACACAATTTTGTTAACCATGCGGCGCGAGAGAGCGTAACACTATCTGCGAAGCCTTGCGGGTACCGTAGGTGCCTGTCGAGGATGAGGCCATTGCGGCTCGCCCTTAGGTGTCCTACTCGGGATAGCGTCATTTAAAGAATGAAGGTCGGCACGACGTTAAAAAAAAAAAAAAAGAGGTGCAACACGAGGACTTCCCAGGAGGTCACCCATCCTAGTACTACTCTCGCCCAAGCACGCTTAACTGCGGAGTTCTGATGGGATCCGGTGCATTAGTGCTGGTATGATCGCACCTATTATAGTTCGCACACACAATTTTGTTAACCATGCGGCGCGAGAGAGCGTAACACTATCGCGAAGCCTTGCGGGTACCGTAGGTGCCTGTCGAGGATGAGGCCATTGCGGCTCGCCCTTAGGTGTCCTACTCGGGATAGCGTCATTTAAAGAATGAAGGTCGGCACGACGTTAAAAAAAAAAAAAAAAGAGGTGCAACACGAGGACTTCCCAGGAGGTCACCATCCTAGTACTACTCTCGCCCAAGCACGCTTAACTGCGGAGTTCTGATGGGATCCGGTGCATTAGTGCTGGTATGATCGCACCTATTATAGTTCGCACACACAATTTTGTTAACCATGCGGCGCGAGAGAGCGTAACACTATCGCGAAGCCTTGCGGGTACCGTAGGTGCCTGTCGAGGATGAGGCCATTGCGGCTCGCCCTTAGGTGTCCTACTCGGGATAGCGTCATTTAAAGAATGAAGGTCGGCACGACGTTAAAAAAAAAAAAAAAGAGGTGCAACACGAGGACTTCCCAGGAGGTCACCCATCCTAGTACTACTCTCGCCCAAGCACGCTTAACTGCGGAGTTCTGATGGGATCCGGTGCATTAGTGCTGGTATGATCGCACCTATTATAGTTCGCACACACAATTTTGTTAACCATGCGGCGCGAGAGAGCGTAACACTATCGCGAAGCCTTGCGGGTACCGTAGGTGCCTGTCGAGGATGAGGCCATTGCGGCTCGCCCTTAGGTGTCCTACTCGGGATAGCGTCATTTAAAGAATGAAGGTCGGCACGACGTTAAAAAAAAAAAAAAAAAGAGGTGCAACACGAGGACTTCCCAGGTCCCATCCATACTACTCTCGCCCAAGCACGCTTAACTGCGGAGTTCTGATGGATCCGGTGCATTAGTGCTGGTATGATCGCACCTATTATAGTTCGCACACACAATTTTGTTAACCATGCGGCGCGAGAGAGCGTAACACTATCGCGAAGCCTTGCGGGTACCGTAGGTGCCTGTCGAGGATGAGGCCATTGCGGCTCGCCCTTAGGTGTCCTACTCGGATAGCGTCATTTAAAGAATGAAGGTCGGCACGACGTTAAAAAAAAAAAAAAAAGAGGTGCAACACGAGGACTTCCCAGGAGGTCACCCATCCTAGTACTACTCTCGCCCAAGCACGCTTAACTGCGGAGTTCTGATGGGATCCGGTGCATTAGTGCTGGTATGATCGCACCTATTATAGTTCGCACACACAATTTTGTTAACCATGCGGCGCGAGAGAGCGTAACACTATCGCGAAGCCTTGCGGGTACCGTAGGTGCTGTCGAGGATGAGGCCATTGCGGCTCGCCCTTAGGTGTCCTACTCGGATAGCGTCATTTAAAGAATGAAGGTCGGCACGACGTTAAAAAAAAAAAAAAAGAGGTGCAACACGAGGACTTCCCAGAGGTCACCCATCCTAGTACTACTCTCGCCCAAGCACGCTTAACTGCGGAGTTCTGATGGGATCCGGTGCATTAGTGCTGGTATGATCGCACCTATTATAGTTCGCACACACAATTTTGTTAACCATGCGGCGCGAGAGAGCGTAACACTATCGCGAAGCCTTGCGGGTACCGTAGGTGCTGTCGAGGATGAGGCCATTGCGGCTCGCCCTAGGTGTCCTACTCGGGATAGCGTCATTTAAAGAATGAAGGTCGGCACGACGTTAAAAAAAAAAAAAAAGAGGTGCAACACGAGGACTTCCCAGAGGTCACCCATCCTAGTACTACTCTCGCCCAAGCACGCTTAACTGCGGAGTTCTGATGGATCCGGTGCATTAGTGCTGGTATGATCGCACCTATTATAGTTCGCACACACAATTTTGTTAACCATGCGGCGCGAGAGAGCGTAACACTATCGCGAAGCCTTGCGGGTACCGTAGGTGCCTGTCGAGGATGAGGCCATTGCGGCTCGCCCTTAGGTGTCCTACTCGGGATAGCGTCATTTAAAGAATGAAGGTCGCACGACGTTAAAAAAAAAAAAAAGAACAAATTAGAGTCACATCCTAGTATATCGCAACAGTAACTGCGAGATGGCATATGCGAGATCGCACCTTAGGCGCATACGACCT
>NW_027255470.1:166348-192749 GCF_003086295.3 Arachis hypogaea | reverse complement strand
TTAAGCGTGCTTGGGCGAGAGTAGTACTAGGATGGGTGACCTCCTGGGAAGTCCTCGTGTTGCACCTCTTTTTTTTTTTTTTTAACGTCGTGCCGACCTTCATTCTTTAAATGACGCTATCCCGAGTAGGACACCTAAGGGCGAGCCGCAATGGCCTCATCCTCGACAGGCACCTACGGTACCCGCAAGGCTTCGCGGATAGTGTTACGCTCTCTCGCGCCGCATGGTTAACAAAATTGTGTGTGCGAACTATAATAGGTGCGATCATACCAGCACTAATGCACCGGATCCCATCAGAACTCCGCAGTTAAGCGTGCTTGGGCGAGAGTAGTACTAGGATGGTGACCTCCTGGGAAGTCCTCGTGTTGCACCTCTTTTTTTTTTTTTTTTTAACGTCGTGCCGACCTTCATTCTTTAAATGACGCTATCCCGAGTAGGACACCTAAGGGCGAGCCGCAATGGCCTCATCCTCGACAGGCACCTACGGTACCCGCAAGGCTTCGCGGATAGTGTTACGCTCTCTCGCGCCGCATGGTTAACAAAATTTGTGTGCGAACTATAATAGGTGCGATCATACCAGCACTAATGCACCGGATCCCATCAGAACTCCGCAGTTAAGCGTGCTTGGGCGAGAGTAGTACTAGGATGGTGACCTTGGGAAGTCCTCGTGTTGCACCTTTTTTTTTTTTAACGTCGTGCCGACCTTCATTCTTTAAATGACGCTATCCCGAGTAGGACACCTAAGGGCGAGCCGCAATGGCCTCATCCTCGACAGGCACCTACGGTACCCGCAAGGCTTCGCAGATAGTGTTACGCTCTCTCGCGCCGCATGGTTAACAAAATTGTGTGCGAACTATAATAGGTGCGATCATACCAGCACTAATGCACCGGATCCCATCAGAACTCCGCAGTTAAGCGTGCTTGGGCGAGAGTAGTACTAGGATGGGCTGGGAAGTCCTCGTGTTGCACCCTTTTTTTTTTTTTTTAACGTCGTGCCGACCTTCATTCTTTAAATGACGCTATCCCGAGTAGGACACCTAAGGGCGAGCCGCAATGGCCTCATCCTCGACAGGCACCTACGGTACCCGCAAGGCTTCGCAGATAGTGTTACGCTCTCTCGCGCCGCATGGTTAACAAAATTGTGTGTGCGAACTATAATAGGTGCGATCATACCAGCACTAATGCACCGGATCCCATCAGAACTCCGCAGTTAAGCGTGCTTGGGCGAGAGTAGTACTAGGATGGGTGACCTGGGAAGTCCTCGTGTTGCACCTCTTTTTTTTTTTTTTTTTAACGTCGTGCCGACCTTCATTCTTTAAATGACGCTATCCCGAGTAGGACACCTAAGGGCGAGCCGCAATGGCCTCATCCTCGACAGGCACCTACGGTACCCGCAAGGCTTCGCGGATAGTGTTACGCTCTCTCGCGCCGCATGGTTAACAAAATTGTGTGTGCGAAACTATAATAGGTGCGATCATACCAGCACTAATGCACCGGATCCCATCAGAACTCCGCAGTTAAGCGTGCTTGGGCGAGAGTAGTACTAGGATGGGTGACCTCTGGAAGTCCTCGTGTTGCACCTCTTTTTTTTTTTTTTTTAACGTCGTGCCGACCTTCATTCTTTAAATGACGCTATCCCGAGTAGGACACCTAAGGGCGAGCCGCAATGGCCTCATCCTCGACAGGCACCTACGGTACCCGCAAGGCTTCGCGGATAGTGTTACGCTCTCTCGCGCCGCATGGTTAACAAAATTTGTGTGCGAACTATAATAGGTGCGATCATACCAGCACTAATGCACCGGATCCCATCAGAACTCCGCAGTTAAGCGTGCTTGGGCGAGAGTAGTACTAGGATGGGTGCTGGGAAGTCCTCGTGTTGCACCTCTTTTTTTTTTTTTTTAACGTCGTGCCGACCTTCATTCTTTAAATGACGCTATCCGAGTAGGACACCTAAGGGCGAGCCGCAATGGCCTCATCCTCGACAGGCACCTACGGTACCCGCAAGGCTTCGCGGATAGTGTTACGCTCTCTCGCGCCGCATGGTTAACAAAATTGTGTGTGCGAACTATAATAGGTGCGATCATACCAGCACTAATGCACCGGATCCCATCAGAACTCCGCAGTTAAGCGTGCTTGGCGAGATAGTACTAGGATGGGTGACCTCCTGGGAAGTCCTCGTGTTGCACCCTTTTTTTTTTTTAACGTCGTGCCGACCTTCATTCTTTAAATGACGCTATCCCGAGTAGGACACCTAAGGGCGAGCCGCAATGGCCTCATCCTCGACAGGCACCTACGGTACCCGCAAGGCTTCGCGGATAGTGTTACGCTCTCTCGCGCCGCATGGTTAACAAAATTGTGTGTGCGAACTATAATAGGTGCGATCATACCAGCACTAATGCACCGGATCCCATCAGAACTCCGCAGTTAAGCGTGCTTGGGCGAGAGTAGTACTAGGATGGGCTGGGAAGTCCTCGTGTTGCACCTCTTTTTTTTTTTTTTTTAACGTCGTGCCGACCTTCATTCTTTAAATGACGCTATCCCGAGTAGGACACCTAAGGGCGAGCCGCAATGGCCTCATCCTCGACAGGCACCTACGGTACCCGCAAGGCTTCGCAGATAGTGTTACGCTCTCTCGCGCCGCATGGTTAACAAAATTGTGTGTGCGAACTATAATAGGTGCGATCATACCAGCACTAATGCACCGGATCCCATCAGAACTCCGCAGTTAAGCGTGCTTGGGCGAGAGTAGTACTAGGATGGGTGACCTCCTGGGAAGTCCTCGTGTTGCACCTCTTTTTTTTTTTTTTTTTAACGTCGTGCCGACCTTCATTCTTTAAATGACGCTATCCCGAGTAGGACACCTAAGGGCGAGCCGCAATGGCCTCATCCTCGACAGGCACCTACGGTACCCGCAAGGCTTCGCGGATAGTGTTACGCTCTCTCGCGCCGCATGGTTAACAAAATTGTGTGTAATAGGTGCGATCATACCAGCACTAATGCACCGGATCCCATCAGAACTCCGCAGTTAAGCGTGCTTGGGCGAGAGTAGTACTAGGATGGGTGACCTCCTGGGAAGTCCTCGTTTGCACTTTTTTTTTTTTTTAACGTCGTGCCGACCTTCATTCTTTAAATGACGCTATCCCGAGTAGGACACCTAAGGGCGAGCCGCAATGGCCTCATCCTCGACAGGCACCTACGGTACCCGCAAGGCTTCGCGGATAGTGTTACGCTCTCTCGCGCCGCATGGTTAACAAAATTGTGTGTGCGAACTATAATAGGTGCGATCATACCAGCACTAATGCACCGGATCCCATCAGAACTCCGCAGTTAAGCGTGCTTGGCGAGAGTAGTACTAGGATGGGTGACCTCCTGGGAAGTCCTCGTGTTGCACCTCTTTTTTTTTTTTTTTAACGTCGTGCCGACCTTCATTCTTTAAATGACGCTATCCCGAGTAGGACACCTAAGGGCGAGCCGCAATGGCCTCATCCTCGACAGGCACCTACGGTACCCGCAAGGCTTCGCGGATAGTGTTACGCTCTCTCGCGCCGCATGGTTAACAAAATTGTGTGTGCGAACTATAATAGGTGCGATCATACCAGCACTAATGCACCGGATCCCATCAGAACTCCGCAGTTAAGCGTGCTTGGGCGAGAGTAGTACTAGGATGGGTGACCTCCTGGGAAGTCCTCGTGTTGCACCTTTTTTTTTTTTTTTAACGTCGTGCCGACCTTCATTCTTTAAATGACGCTATCCCGAGTAGGACACCTAAGGGCGAGCCGCAATGGCCTCATCCTCGACAGGCACCTACGGTACCCGCAAGGCTTCGCGGATAGTGTTACGCTCTCTCGCGCCGCATGGTTAACAAAATTGTGTGTGCGAACTATAATAGGTGCGATCATACCAGCACTAATGCACCGGATCCCATCAGAACTCCGCAGTTAAGCGTGCTTGGGCGAGAGTAGTACTAGGATGGGTGACCTCCTGGGAAGTCCTCGTGTTGCACCTCTTTTTTTTTTTTTTAACGTCGTGCCGACCTTCATTCTTTAAATGACGCTATCCCGAGTAGGACACCTAAGGGCGAGCCGCAATGGCCTCATCCTCGACAGGCACCTACGGTACCCGCAAGGCTTCGCGATAGTGTTACGCTCTCTCGCGCCGCATGGTTAACAAAATTGTGTGTGCGAACTATAATAGGTGCGATCATACCAGCACTAATGCACCGGATCCCATCAGAACTCCGCAGTTAAGCGTGCTTGGGCGAGAGTAGTACTAGGATGGGTGACCTCCTGGGAAGTCCTCGTGTTGCACCTCTTTTTTTTTTTTTTAACGTCGTGCCGACCTTCATTCTTTAAATGACGCTATCCCGAGTAGGACACCTAAGGGCGAGCCGCAATGGCCTCATCCTCGACAGGCACCTACGGTACCCGCAAGGCTTCGCGGATAGTGTTACGCTCTCTCGCGCCGCATGGTTAACAAAATTGTGTGTGCGAACTATAATAGGTGCGATCATACCAGCACTAATGCACCGGATCCCATCAGAACTCCGCAGTTAAGCGTGCTTGGGCGAGAGTAGTACTAGGATGGGTGACCTCCTGGGAAGTCCTCGTGTTGCACCTCTTTTTTTTTTTTTTTAACGTCGTGCCGACCTTCATTCTTTAAATGACGCTATCCCGAGTAGGACACCTAAGGGCGAGCCGCAATGGCCTCATCCTCGACAGGCACCTACGGTACCCGCAAGGCTTCGCAGATAGTGTTACGCTCTCTCGCGCCGCATGGTTAACAAAATTGTGTGTGCGAACTATAATAGGTGCGATCATACCAGCACTAATGCACCGGATCCCATCAGAACTCCGCAGTTAAGCGTGCTTGGGCGAGAGTAGTACTAGGATGGGTGACCTCTGGGAAGTCCTCGTGTTGCACCTCTTTTTTTTTTTTTTTTAACGTCGTGCCGACCTTCATTCTTTAAATGACGCTATCCCGAGTAGGACACCTAAGGGCGAGCCGCAATGGCCTCATCCTCGACAGGCACCTACGGTACCCGCAAGGCTTCGCGGATAGTGTTACGCTCTCTCGCGCCGCATGGTTAACAAAATTGTGTGTGCGAACTATAATAGGTGCGATCATACCAGCACTAATGCACCGGATCCCATCAGAACTCCGCAGTTAAGCGTGCTTGGGCGAGAGTAGTACTAGGATGGGTGACCTCTGGGAAGTCCTCGTGTTGCACCCTTTTTTTTTTTTTTTAACGTCGTGCCGACCTTCATTCTTTAAATGACGCTATCCCGAGTAGGACACCTAAGGGCGAGCCGCAATGGCCTCATCCTCGACAGGCACCTACGGTACCCGCAAGGCTTCGCAGATAGTGTTACGCTCTCTCGCGCCGCATGGTTAACAAAATTGTGTGTGCGAACTATAATAGGTGCGATCATACCAGCACTAATGCACCGGATCCCATCAGAACTCCGCAGTTAAGCGTGCTTGGGCGAGAGTAGTACTAGGATGGGTGACCTGGGAAGTCCTCGTGTTGCACCTCTTTTTTTTTTTTTTTAACGTCGTGCCGACCTTCATTCTTTAAATGACGCTATCCCGAGTAGGACACCTAAGGGCGAGCCGCAATGGCCTCATCCTCGACAGGCACCTACGGTACCCGCAAGGCTTCGCAGATAGTGTTACGCTCTCTCGCGCCGCATGGTTAACAAAATTGTGTGTGCGAACTATAATAGGTGCGATCATACCAGCACTAATGCACCGGATCCCATCAGAACTCCGCAGTTAAGCGTGCTTGGGCGAGAGTAGTACTAGGATGGGTGACTGGGAAGTCCTCGTGTTGCACCTTTTTTTTTTTTAACGTCGTGCCGACCTTCATTCTTTAAATGACGCTATCCCGAGTAGGACACCTAAGGGCGAGCCGCAATGGCCTCATCCTCGACAGGCACCTACGGTACCCGCAAGGCTTCGCGGATAGTGTTACGCTCTCTCGCGCCGCATGGTTAACAAAATTGTGTGTGCGAACTATAATAGGTGCGATCATACCAGCACTAATGCACCGGATCCCATCAGAACTCCGCAGTTAAGCGTGCTTGGGCGAGAGTAGTACTAGGATGGGTGACCTCCTGGGAAGTCCTCGTGTTGCACTCTTTTTTTTTTTTTTTTAACGTCGTGCCGACCTTCATTCTTTAAATGACGCTATCCCGAGTAGGACACCTAAGGGCGAGCCGCAATGGCCTCATCCTCGACAGGCACCTACGGTACCCGCAAGGCTTCGCGGATAGTGTTACGCTCTCTCGCGCCGCATGGTTAACAAAATTGTGTGTGCGAACTATAATAGGTGCGATCATACCAGCACTAATGCACCGGATCCCATCAGAACTCCGCAGTTAAGCGTGCTTGGGCGAGAGTAGTACTAGGATGGGTGACCTCTGGGAAGTCCTCGTGTTGCACCTCTTTTTTTTTTTTTTTAACGTCGTGCCGACCTTCATTCTTTAAATGACGCTATCCCGAGTAGGACACCTAAGGGCGAGCCGCAATGGCCTCATCCTCGACAGGCACCTACGGTACCCGCAAGGCTTCGCGGATAGTGTTACGCTCTCTCGCGCCGCATGGTTAACAAAATTGTGTGTGCGAACTATAATAGGTGCGATCATACCAGCACTAATGCACCGGATCCCATCAGAACTCCGCAGTTAAGCGTGCTTGGGCGAGAGTAGTACTAGGATGGGTGACCTCCTGGGAAGTCCTCGTGTTGCACCTCTTTTTTTTTTTTTTAACGTCGTGCCGACCTTCATTCTTTAAATGACGCTATCCCGAGTAGGACACCTAAGGGCGAGCCGCAATGGCCTCATCCTCGACAGGCACCTACGGTACCCGCAAGGCTTCGCGGATAGTGTTACGCTCTCTCGCGCCGCATGGTTAACAAAATTGTGTGTGCGAACTATAATAGGTGCGATCATACCAGCACTAATGCACCGGATCCCATCAGAACTCCGCAGTTAAGCGTGCTTGGGCGAGAGTAGTACTAGGATGGGTGACCTCTGGGAAGTCCTCGTGTTGCACCCTTTTTTTTTTTTTTTAACGTCGTGCCGACCTTCATTCTTTAAATGACGCTATCCCGAGTAGGACACCTAAGGGCGAGCCGCAATGGCCTCATCCTCGACAGGCACCTACGGTACCCGCAAGGCTTCGCAGATAGTGTTACGCTCTCTCGCGCCGCATGGTTAACAAAATTGTGTGTGCGAACTATAATAGGTGCGATCATACCAGCACTAATGCACCGGATCCCATCAGAACTCCGCAGTTAAGCGTGCTTGGGCGAGAGTAGTACTAGGATGGGTGACTGGGAAGTCCTCGTGTTGCACCTCTTTTTTTTTTTTTTTTTAACGTCGTGCCGACCTTCATTCTTTAAATGACGCTATCCCGAGTAGGACACCTAAGGGCGAGCCGCAATGGCCTCATCCTCGACAGGCACCTACGGTACCCGCAAGGCTTCGCGGATAGTGTTACGCTCTCTCGCGCCGCATGGTTAAAAAATTGTGTGTGCGAACTATAATAGGTGCGATCATACCAGCACTAATGCACCGGATCCCATCAGAACTCCGCAGTTAAGCGTGCTTGGGCGAGAGTAGTACTAGGATGGGTGACCTCCTGGGAAGTCCTCGTGTTGCACCTTTTTTTTTTTTTTTAACGTCGTGCCGACCTTCATTCTTTAAATGACGCTATCCCGAGTAGGACACCTAAGGGCGAGCCGCAATGGCCTCATCCTCGACAGGCACCTACGGTACCCGCAAGGCTTCGCAGATAGTGTTACGCTCTCTCGCGCCGCATGGTTAACAAAATTGTGTGTGCGAACTATAATAGGTGCGATCATACCAGCACTAATGCACCGGATCCCATCAGAACTCCGCAGTTAAGCGTGCTTGGGCGAGAGTAGTACTAGGATGGGTGACCTCCTGGGAAGTCCTCGTGTTGCACCTCTTTTTTTTTTTTTTAACGTCGTGCCGACCTTCATTCTTTAAATGACGCTATCCCGAGTAGGACACCTAAGGGCGAGCCGCAATGGCCTCATCCTCGACAGGCACCTACGGTACCCGCAAGGCTTCGCGGATAGTGTTACGCTCTCTCGCGCCGCATGGTTAACAAAATTGTGTGTGCGAACTATAATAGGTGCGATCATACCAGCACTAATGCACCGGATCCCATCAGAACTCCGCAGTTAAGCGTGCTTGGGCGAGAGTAGTACTAGGATGGGTGACCTCTGGGAAGTCCTCGTGTTGCACCTTTTTTTTTTTTTTTAACGTCGTGCCGACCTTCATTCTTTAAATGACGCTATCCCGAGTAGGACACCTAAGGGCGAGCCGCAATGGCCTCATCCTCGACAGGCACCTACGGTACCCGCAAGGCTTCGCGGATAGTGTTACGCTCTCTCGCGCCGCATGGTTAACAAAATTGTGTGTGCGAACTATAATAGGTGCGATCATACCAGCACTAATGCACCGGATCCCATCAGAACTCCGCAGTTAAGCGTGCTTGGGCGAGAGTAGTACTAGGATGGGTGACCTGGGAAGTCCTCGTGTTGCACCTCTTTTTTTTTTTTTTTAACGTCGTGCCGACCTTCATTCTTTAAATGACGCTATCCCGAGTAGGACACCTAAGGGCGAGCCGCAATGGCCTCATCCTCGACAGGCACCTACGGTACCCGCAAGGCTTCGCAGATAGTGTTACGCTCTCTCGCGCCGCATGGTTAACAAAATTGTGTGTGCGAACTATAATAGGTGCGATCATACCAGCACTAATGCACCGGATCCCATCAGAACTCCGCAGTTAAGCGTGCTTGGGCGAGAGTAGTACTAGGATGGGTGACCTCCTGGGAAGTCCTCGTGTTGCACCTCTTTTTTTTTTTTTTTAACGTCGTGCCGACCTTCATTCTTTAAATGACGCTATCCCGAGTAGGACACCTAAGGGCGAGCCGCAATGGCCTCATCCTCGACAGGCACCTACGGTACCCGCAAGGCTTCGCGGATAGTGTTACGCTCTCTCGCGCCGCATGGTTAACAAAATTGTGTGTGCGAACTATAATAGGTGCGATCATACCAGCACTAATGCACCGGATCCCATCAGAACTCCGCAGTTAAGCGTGCTTGGGCGAGAGTAGTACTAGGATGGGTGACCTGGGAAGTCCTCGTGTTGCACCTCTTTTTTTTTTTTTTAACGTCGTGCCGACCTTCATTCTTTAAATGACGCTATCCCGAGTAGGACACCTAAGGGCGAGCCGCAATGGCCTCATCCTCGACAGGCACCTACGGTACCCGCAAGGCTTCGCGGATAGTGTTACGCTCTCTCGCGCCGCATGGTTAACAAAATTGTGTGTGCGAACTATAATAGGTGCGATCATACCAGCACTAATGCACCGGATCCCATCAGAACTCCGCAGTTAAGCGTGCTTGGGCGAGAGTAGTACTAGGATGGGTGACCTCCTGGGAAGTCCTCGTGTTGCACCTCTTTTTTTTTTTTTTTAACGTCGTGCCGACCTTCATTCTTTAAATGACGCTATCCCGAGTAGGACACCTAAGGGCGAGCCGCAATGGCCTCATCCTCGACAGGCACCTACGGTACCCGCAAGGCTTCGCGGATAGTGTTACGCTCTCTCGCGCCGCATGGTTAACAAAATTGTGTGTGCGAACTATAATAGGTGCGATCATACCAGCACTAATGCACCGGATCCCATCAGAACTCCGCAGTTAAGCGTGCTTGGGCGAGAGTAGTACTAGGATGGGACCTCTGGGAAGTCCTCGTGTTGCACCTCTTTTTTTTTTTTTTTAACGTCGTGCCGACCTTCATTCTTTAAATGACGCTATCCCGAGTAGGACACCTAAGGGCGAGCCGCAATGGCCTCATCCTCGACAGGCACCTACGGTACCCGCAAGGCTTCGCAGATAGTGTTACGCTCTCTCGCGCCGCATGGTTAACAAAATTGTGTGTGCGAACTATAATAGGTGCGATCATACCAGCACTAATGCACCGGATCCCATCAGAACTCCGCAGTTAAGCGTGCTTGGGCGAGAGTAGTACTAGGATGGGTGACCTCCTGGGAAGTCCTCGTGTTGCACCTCTTTTTTTTTTTTTTTTAACGTCGTGCCGACCTTCATTCTTTAAATGACGCTATCCCGAGTAGGACACCTAAGGGCGAGCCGCAATGGCCTCATCCTCGACAGGCACCTACGGTACCCGCAAGGCTTCGCGGATAGTGTTACGCTCTCTCGCGCCGCATGGTTAACAAAATTGTGTGTGCGAACTATAATAGGTGCGATCATACCAGCACTAATGCACCGGATCCCATCAGAACTCCGCAGTTAAGCGTGCTTGGGCGAGAGTAGTACTAGGATGGGTGACCTCCTGGGAAGTCCTCGTGTTGCACCTCTTTTTTTTTTTTTTTTAACGTCGTGCCGACCTTCATTCTTTAAATGACGCTATCCCGAGTAGGACACCTAAGGGCGAGCCGCAATGGCCTCATCCTCGACAGGCACCTACGGTACCCGCAAGGCTTCGCGGATAGTGTTACGCTCTCTCGCGCCGCATGGTTAACAAAATTGTGTGTGCGAACTATAATAGGTGCGATCATACCAGCACTAATGCACCGGATCCCATCAGAACTCCGCAGTTAAGCGTGCTTGGGCGAGAGTAGTACTAGGATGGGTGACCTCCTGGGAAGTCCTCGTGTTGCACCTCTTTTTTTTTTTTTTAACGTCGTGCCGACCTTCATTCTTTAAATGACGCTATCCCGAGTAGGACACCTAAGGGCGAGCCGCAATGGCCTCATCCTCGACAGGCACCTACGGTACCCGCAAGGCTTCGCGGATAGTGTTACGCTCTCTCGCGCCATGGTTAACAAAATTGTGTGTGCGAACTATAATAGGTGCGATCATACCAGCACTAATGCACCGGATCCCATCAGAACTCCGCAGTTAAGCGTGCTTGGGCGAGAGTAGTACTAGGATGGGTGACCTCCTGGGAAGTCCTCGTGTTGCACCTCTTTTTTTTTTTTTTTTTAACGTCGTGCCGACCTTCATTCTTTAAATGACGCTATCCCGAGTAGGACACCTAAGGGCGAGCCGCAATGGCCTCATCCTCGACAGGCACCTACGGTACCCGCAAGGCTTCGCGGATAGTGTTACGCTCTCTCGCGCCGCATGGTTAACAAAATTGTGTGTGCGAACTATAATAGGTGCGATCATACCAGCACTAATGCACCGGATCCCATCAGAACTCCGCAGTTAAGCGTGCTTGGGCGAGAGTAGTACTAGGATGGGTGACCTCTGGGAAGTCCTCGTGTTGCACCTCTTTTTTTTTTTTTTTAACGTCGTGCCGACCTTCATTCTTTAAATGACGCTATCCCGAGTAGGACACCTAAGGGCGAGCCGCAATGGCCTCATCCTCGACAGGCACCTACGGTACCCGCAAGGCTTCGCAGATAGTGTTACGCTCTCTCGCGCCGCATGGTTAACAAAATTGTGTGTGCGAACTATAATAGGTGCGATCATACCAGCACTAATGCACCGGATCCCATCAGAACTCCGCAGTTAAGCGTGCTTGGGCGAGAGTAGTACTAGGATGGGTGACCCTGGGAAGTCCTCGTGTTGCACCTCTTTTTTTTTTTTTTAACGTCGTGCCGACCTTCATTCTTTAAATGACGCTATCCCGAGTAGGACACCTAAGGGCGAGCCGCAATGGCCTCATCCTCGACAGGCACCTACGGTACCCGCAAGGCTTCGCGGATAGTGTTACGCTCTCTCGCGCCGCATGGTTAACAAAATTGTGTGTGCGAACTATAATAGGTGCGATCATACCAGCACTAATGCACCGGATCCCATCAGAACTCCGCAGTTAAGCGTGCTTGGGCGAGAGTAGTACTAGGATGGGTGACCTCCTGGGAAGTCCTCGTGTTGCACCTCTTTTTTTTTTTTTTTAACGTCGTGCCGACCTTCATTCTTTAAATGACGCTATCCCGAGTAGGACACCTAAGGGCGAGCCGCAATGGCCTCATCCTCGACAGGCACCTACGGTACCCGCAAGGCTTCGCGGATAGTGTTACGCTCTCTCGCGCCGCATGGTTAACAAAATTGTGTGTGCGAACTATAATAGGTGCGATCATACCAGCACTAATGCACCGGATCCCATCAGAACTCCGCAGTTAAGCGTGCTTGGGCGAGAGTAGTACTAGGATGGGTGACCTCCTGGGAAGTCCTCGTGTTGCACCTCTTTTTTTTTTTTTTTTAACGTCGTGCCGACCTTCATTCTTTAAATGACGCTATCCCGAGTAGGACACCTAAGGGCGAGCCGCAATGGCCTCATCCTCGACAGGCACCTACGGTACCCGCAAGGCTTCGCGGATAGTGTTACGCTCTCTCGCGCCGCATGGTTAACAAAATTGTGTGTGCGAACTATAATAGGTGCGATCATACCAGCACTAATGCACCGGATCCCATCAGAACTCCGCAGTTAAGCGTGCTTGGGCGAGAGTAGTACTAGGATGGGTGACCTCCTGGGAAGTCCTCGTGTTGCACCTCTTTTTTTTTTTTTTTTAACGTCGTGCCGACCTTCATTCTTTAAATGACGCTATCCCGAGTAGGACACCTAAGGGCGAGCCGCAATGGCCTCATCCTCGACAGGCACCTACGGTACCCGCAAGGCTTCGCAGATAGTGTTACGCTCTCTCGCGCCGCATGGTTAACAAAATTGTGTGTGCGAACTATAATAGGTGCGATCATACCAGCACTAATGCACCGGATCCCATCAGAACTCCGCAGTTAAGCGTGCTTGGGCGAGAGTAGTACTAGGATGGGTGACCTCCTGGGAAGTCCTCGTGTTGCACCTCTTTTTTTTTTTTTTTTAACGTCGTGCCGACCTTCATTCTTTAAATGACGCTATCCCGAGTAGGACACCTAAGGGCGAGCCGCAATGGCCTCATCCTCGACAGGCACCTACGGTACCCGCAAGGCTTCGCGGATAGTGTTACGCTCTCTCGCGCCGCATGGTTAACAAAATTGTGTGTGCGAACTATAATAGGTGCGATCATACCAGCACTAATGCACCGGATCCCATCAGAACTCCGCAGTTAAGCGTGCTTGGGCGAGAGTAGTACTAGGATGGGTGACCTCTGGGAAGTCCTCGTGTTGCACCTCTTTTTTTTTTTTTTTAACGTCGTGCCGACCTTCATTCTTTAAATGACGCTATCCCGAGTAGGACACCTAAGGGCGAGCCGCAATGGCCTCATCCTCGACAGGCACCTACGGTACCCGCAAGGCTTCGCGGATAGTGTTACGCTCTCTCGCGCCGCATGGTTAACAAAATTGTGTGTGCGAACTATAATAGGTGCGATCATACCAGCACTAATGCACCGGATCCCATCAGAACTCCGCAGTTAAGCGTGCTTGGGCGAGAGTAGTACTAGGATGGGTGACCTCCTGGGAAGTCCTCGTGTTGCACCTTTTTTTTTTTTTTTAACGTCGTGCCGACCTTCATTCTTTAAATGACGCTATCCCGAGTAGGACACCTAAGGGCGAGCCGCAATGGCCTCATCCTCGACAGGCACCTACGGTACCCGCAAGGCTTCGCGGATAGTGTTACGCTCTCTCGCGCCGCATGGTTAACAAAATTGTGTGTGCGAACTATAATAGGTGCGATCATACCAGCACTAATGCACCGGATCCCATCAGAACTCCGCAGTTAAGCGTGCTTGGGCGAGAGTAGTACTAGGATGGGTGACCTCCTGGGAAGTCCTCGTGTTGCACCTTTTTTTTTTTTTTTAACGTCGTGCCGACCTTCATTCTTTAAATGACGCTATCCCGAGTAGGACACCTAAGGGCGAGCCGCAATGGCCTCATCCTCGACAGGCACCTACGGTACCCGCAAGGCTTCGCGGATAGTGTTACGCTCTCTCGCGCCGCATGGTTAACAAAATTGTGTGTGCGAACTATAATAGGTGCGATCATACCAGCACTAATGCACCGGATCCCATCAGAACTCCGCAGTTAAGCGTGCTTGGGCGAGAGTAGTACTAGGATGGGTGACCTCCTGGGAAGTCCTCGTGTTGCACCTTTTTTTTTTTTTTTTAACGTCGTGCCGACCTTCATTCTTTAAATGACGCTATCCCGAGTAGGACACCTAAGGGCGAGCCGCAATGGCCTCATCCTCGACAGGCACCTACGGTACCCGCAAGGCTTCGCGGATAGTGTTACGCTCTCTCGCGCCGCATGGTTAACAAAATTGTGTGTGCGAACTATAATAGGTGCGATCATACCAGCACTAATGCACCGGATCCCATCAGAACTCCGCAGTTAAGCGTGCTTGGGCGAGAGTAGTACTAGGATGGGTGACCTCTGGGAAGTCCTCGTGTTGCACCTCTTTTTTTTTTTTTTAACGTCGTGCCGACCTTCATTCTTTAAATGACGCTATCCCGAGTAGGACACCTAAGGGCGAGCCGCAATGGCCTCATCCTCGACAGGCACCTACGGTACCCGCAAGGCTTCGCGGATAGTGTTACGCTCTCTCGCGCCGCATGGTTAACAAAATTGTGTGTGCGAACTATAATAGGTGCGATCATACCAGCACTAATGCACCGGATCCCATCAGAACTCCGCAGTTAAGCGTGCTTGGGCGAGAGTAGTACTAGGATGGGTGACCTCCTGGGAAGTCCTCGTGTTGCACCTCTTTTTTTTTTTTTTTAACGTCGTGCCGACCTTCATTCTTTAAATGACGCTATCCCGAGTAGGACACCTAAGGGCGAGCCGCAATGGCCTCATCCTCGACAGGCACCTACGGTACCCGCAAGGCTTCGCGGATAGTGTTACGCTCTCTCGCGCCGCATGGTTAACAAAATTGTGTGTGCGAACTATAATAGGTGCGATCATACCAGCACTAATGCACCGGATCCCATCAGAACTCCGCAGTTAAGCGTGCTTGGGCGAGAGTAGTACTAGGATGGGTGACCTCCTGGGAAGTCCTCGTGTTGCACCTCTTTTTTTTTTTTTTAACGTCGTGCCGACCTTCATTCTTTAAATGACGCTATCCCGAGTAGGACACCTAAGGGCGAGCCGCAATGGCCTCATCCTCGACAGGCACCTACGGTACCCGCAAGGCTTCGCAGATAGTGTTACGCTCTCTCGCGCCGCATGGTTAACAAAATTGTGTGTGCGAACTATAATAGGTGCGATCATACCAGCACTAATGCACCGGATCCCATCAGAACTCCGCAGTTAAGCGTGCTTGGGCGAGAGTAGTACTAGGATGGGTGACCTCCTGGGAAGTCCTCGTGTTGCACCTCTTTTTTTTTTTTTTAACGTCGTGCCGACCTTCATTCTTTAAATGACGCTATCCCGAGTAGGACACCTAAGGGCGAGCCGCAATGGCCTCATCCTCGACAGGCACCTACGGTACCCGCAAGGCTTCGCGGATAGTGTTACGCTCTCTCGCGCCGCATGGTTAACAAAATTGTGTGTGCGAACTATAATAGGTGCGATCATACCAGCACTAATGCACCGGATCCCATCAGAACTCCGCAGTTAAGCGTGCTTGGGCGAGAGTAGTACTAGGATGGGTGACCTCCTGGGAAGTCCTCGTGTTGCACCTCTTTTTTTTTTTTTTTAACGTCGTGCCGACCTTCATTCTTTAAATGACGCTATCCCGAGTAGGACACCTAAGGGCGAGCCGCAATGGCCTCATCCTCGACAGGCACCTACGGTACCCGCAAGGCTTCGCGGATAGTGTTACGCTCTCTCGCGCCGCATGGTTAACAAAATTGTGTGTGCGAACTATAATAGGTGCGATCATACCAGCACTAATGCACCGGATCCCATCAGAACTCCGCAGTTAAGCGTGCTTGGGCGAGAGTAGTACTAGGATGGGTGACCTCCTGGGAAGTCCTCGTGTTGCACCTCTTTTTTTTTTTTTTTTAACGTCGTGCCGACCTTCATTCTTTAAATGACGCTATCCCGAGTAGGACACCTAAGGGCGAGCCGCAATGGCCTCATCCTCGACAGGCACCTACGGTACCCGCAAGGCTTCGCGGATAGTGTTACGCTCTCTCGCGCCGCATGGTTAACAAAATTGTGTGTGCGAACTATAATAGGTGCGATCATACCAGCACTAATGCACCGGATCCCATCAGAACTCCGCAGTTAAGCGTGCTTGGGCGAGAGTAGTACTAGGATGGGTGACCTCCTGGGAAGTCCTCGTGTTGCACCTCTTTTTTTTTTTTTTTAACGTCGTGCCGACCTTCATTCTTTAAATGACGCTATCCCGAGTAGGACACCTAAGGGCGAGCCGCAATGGCCTCATCCTCGACAGGCACCTACGGTACCCGCAAGGCTTCGCGGATAGTGTTACGCTCTCTCGCGCCGCATGGTTAACAAAATTGTGTGTGCGAACTATAATAGGTGCGATCATACCAGCACTAATGCACCGGATCCCATCAGAACTCCGCAGTTAAGCGTGCTTGGGCGAGAGTAGTACTAGGATGGGTGACCTCTGGGAAGTCCTCGTGTTGCACCTCTTTTTTTTTTTTTTTTAACGTCGTGCCGACCTTCATTCTTTAAATGACGCTATCCCGAGTAGGACACCTAAGGGCGAGCCGCAATGGCCTCATCCTCGACAGGCACCTACGGTACCCGCAAGGCTTCGCGGATAGTGTTACGCTCTCTCGCGCCGCATGGTTAACAAAATTGTGTGTGCGAACTATAATAGGTGCGATCATACCAGCACTAATGCACCGGATCCCATCAGAACTCCGCAGTTAAGCGTGCTTGGGCGAGAGTAGTACTAGGATGGGTGACCTCCTGGGAAGTCCTCGTGTTGCACCTCTTTTTTTTTTTTTTTTAACGTCGTGCCGACCTTCATTCTTTAAATGACGCTATCCCGAGTAGGACACCTAAGGGCGAGCCGCAATGGCCTCATCCTCGACAGGCACCTACGGTACCCGCAAGGCTTCGCGGATAGTGTTACGCTCTCTCGCGCCGCATGGTTAACAAAATTGTGTGTGCGAACTATAATAGGTGCGATCATACCAGCACTAATGCACCGGATCCCATCAGAACTCCGCAGTTAAGCGTGCTTGGGCGAGAGTAGTACTAGGATGGGTGACCTCCTGGGAAGTCCTCGTGTTGCACCTCTTTTTTTTTTTTTTTAACGTCGTGCCGACCTTCATTCTTTAAATGACGCTATCCCGAGTAGGACACCTAAGGGCGAGCCGCAATGGCCTCATCCTCGACAGGCACCTACGGTACCCGCAAGGCTTCGCGGATAGTGTTACGCTCTCTCGCGCCGCATGGTTAACAAAATTGTGTGTGCGAACTATAATAGGTGCGATCATACCAGCACTAATGCACCGGATCCCATCAGAACTCCGCAGTTAAGCGTGCTTGGGCGAGAGTAGTACTAGGATGGGTGACCTCCTGGGAAGTCCTCGTGTTGCACCTCTTTTTTTTTTTTTTTAACGTCGTGCCGACCTTCATTCTTTAAATGACGCTATCCCGAGTAGGACACCTAAGGGCGAGCCGCAATGGCCTCATCCTCGACAGGCACCTACGGTACCCGCAAGGCTTCGCGGATAGTGTTACGCTCTCTCGCGCCGCATGGTTAACAAAATTGTGTGTGCGAACTATAATAGGTGCGATCATACCAGCACTAATGCACCGGATCCCATCAGAACTCCGCAGTTAAGCGTGCTTGGGCGAGAGTAGTACTAGGATGGGTGACCTCTGGGAAGTCCTCGTGTTGCACCTCTTTTTTTTTTTTTTTAACGTCGTGCCGACCTTCATTCTTTAAATGACGCTATCCCGAGTAGGACACCTAAGGGCGAGCCGCAATGGCCTCATCCTCGACAGGCACCTACGGTACCCGCAAGGCTTCGCGATAGTGTTACGCTCTCTCGCGCCGCATGGTTAACAAAATTGTGTGTGCGAACTATAATAGGTGCGATCATACCAGCACTAATGCACCGGATCCCATCAGAACTCCGCAGTTAAGCGTGCTTGGGCGAGAGTAGTACTAGGATGGGTGACCTCTGGGAAGTCCTCGTGTTGCACCTCTTTTTTTTTTTTTTTTTAACGTCGTGCCGACCTTCATTCTTTAAATGACGCTATCCCGAGTAGGACACCTAAGGGCGAGCCGCAATGGCCTCATCCTCGACAGGCACCTACGGTACCCGCAAGGCTTCGCAGATAGTGTTACGCTCTCTCGCGCCGCATGGTTAACAAAATTGTGTGTGCGAACTATAATAGGTGCGATCATACCAGCACTAATGCACCGGATCCCATCAGAACTCCGCAGTTAAGCGTGCTTGGGCGAGAGTAGTACTAGGATGGGTGACCTGGGAAGTCCTCGTGTTGCACCTCTTTTTTTTTTTTTTTTTAACGTCGTGCCGACCTTCATTCTTTAAATGACGCTATCCCGAGTAGGACACCTAAGGGCGAGCCGCAATGGCCTCATCCTCGACAGGCACCTACGGTACCCGCAAGGCTTCGCGGATAGTGTTACGCTCTCTCGCGCCGCATGGTTAACAAAATTGTGTGTGCGAACTATAATAGGTGCGATCATACCAGCACTAATGCACCGGATCCCATCAGAACTCCGCAGTTAAGCGTGCTTGGGCGAGAGTAGTACTAGGATGGGTGACCTCCTGGGAAGTCCTCGTGTTGCACCTCTTTTTTTTTTTTTTTAACGTCGTGCCGACCTTCATTCTTTAAATGACGCTATCCCGAGTAGGACACCTAAGGGCGAGCCGCAATGGCCTCATCCTCGACAGGCACCTACGGTACCCGCAAGGCTTCGCGATAGTGTTACGCTCTCTCGCGCCGCATGGTTAACAAAATTGTGTGTGCGAACTATAATAGGTGCGATCATACCAGCACTAATGCACCGGATCCCATCAGAACTCCGCAGTTAAGCGTGCTTGGGCGAGAGTAGTACTAGGATGGGTGACCTCCTGGGAAGTCCTCGTGTTGCACCTCTTTTTTTTTTTTTTAACGTCGTGCCGACCTTCATTCTTTAAATGACGCTATCCCGAGTAGGACACCTAAGGGCGAGCCGCAATGGCCTCATCCTCGACAGGCACCTACGGTACCCGCAAGGCTTCGCAGATAGTGTTACGCTCTCTCGCGCCGCATGGTTAACAAAATTGTGTGTGCGAACTATAATAGGTGCGATCATACCAGCACTAATGCACCGGATCCCATCAGAACTCCGCAGTTAAGCGTGCTTGGGCGAGAGTAGTACTAGGATGGGTGACCTCCTGGGAAGTCCTCGTGTTGCACCTCTTTTTTTTTTTTTTTTAACGTCGTGCCGACCTTCATTCTTTAAATGACGCTATCCCGAGTAGGACACCTAAGGGCGAGCCGCAATGGCCTCATCCTCGACAGGCACCTACGGTACCCGCAAGGCTTCGCGGATAGTGTTACGCTCTCTCGCGCCGCATGGTTAACAAAATTGTGTGTGCGAACTATAATAGGTGCGATCATACCAGCACTAATGCACCGGATCCCATCAGAACTCCGCAGTTAAGCGTGCTTGGGCGAGAGTAGTACTAGGATGGGTGACCTCTGGGAAGTCCTCGTGTTGCACCTTTTTTTTTTTTTAACGTCGTGCCGACCTTCATTCTTTAAATGACGCTATCCGAGTAGGACACCTAAGGGCGAGCCGCAATGGCCTCATCCTCGACAGGCACCTACGGTACCCGCAAGGCTTCGCGATAGTGTTACGCTCTCTCGCGCCGCATGGTTAACAAAATTGTGTGTGCGAACTATAATAGGTGCGATCATACCAGCACTAATGCACCGGATCCCATCAGAACTCCGCAGTTAAGCGTGCTTGGGCGAGAGTAGTACTAGGATGGGTGACCTCCTGGGAAGTCCTCGTGTTGCACCTCTTTTTTTTTTTTTTTAACGTCGTGCCGACCTTCATTCTTTAAATGACGCTATCCCGAGTAGGACACCTAAGGGCGAGCCGCAATGGCCTCATCCTCGACAGGCACCTACGGTACCCGCAAGGCTTCGCGGATAGTGTTACGCTCTCTCGCGCCGCATGGTTAACAAAATTGTGTGTGCGAACTATAATAGGTGCGATCATACCAGCACTAATGCACCGGATCCCATCAGAACTCCGCAGTTAAGCGTGCTTGGGCGAGAGTAGTACTAGGATGGGTGACCTCTGGGAAGTCCTCGTGTTGCACCTCTTTTTTTTTTTTTTTTAACGTCGTGCCGACCTTCATTCTTTAAATGACGCTATCCCGAGTAGGACACCTAAGGGCGAGCCGCAATGGCCTCATCCTCGACAGGCACCTACGGTACCCGCAAGGCTTCGCGGATAGTGTTACGCTCTCTCGCGCCGCATGGTTAACAAAATTGTGTGTGCGAACTATAATAGGTGCGATCATACCAGCACTAATGCACCGGATCCCATCAGAACTCCGCAGTTAAGCGTGCTTGGGCGAGAGTAGTACTAGGATGGGTGACCTCCTGGGAAGTCCTCGTGTTGCACCTCTTTTTTTTTTTTTTTTAACGTCGTGCCGACCTTCATTCTTTAAATGACGCTATCCCGAGTAGGACACCTAAGGGCGAGCCGCAATGGCCTCATCCTCGACAGGCACCTACGGTACCCGCAAGGCTTCGCGATAGTGTTACGCTCTCTCCGCATGGTTAACAAAATTGTGTGTGCGAACTATAATAGGTGCGATCATACCAGCACTAATGCACCGGATCCCATCAGAACTCCGCAGTTAAGCGTGCTTGGGCGAGAGTAGTACTAGGATGGGTGACCTCCTGGGAAGTCCTCGTGTTGCACCTCTTTTTTTTTTTTTTTTTAACGTCGTGCCGACCTTCATTCTTTAAATGACGCTATCCCGAGTAGGACACCTAAGGGCGAGCCGCAATGGCCTCATCCTCGACAGGCACCTACGGTACCCGCAAGGCTTCGCGATAGTGTTACGCTCTCTCGCGCCGCATGGTTAACAAAATTGTGTGTGCGAACTATAATAGGTGCGATCATACCAGCACTAATGCACCGGATCCCATCAGAACTCCGCAGTTAAGCGTGCTTGGGCGAGAGTAGTACTAGGATGGGTGACCTCCTGGGAAGTCCTCGTGTTGCACCTCTTTTTTTTTTTTTTTAACGTCGTGCCGACCTTCATTCTTTAAATGACGCTATCCCGAGTAGGACACCTAAGGGCGAGCCGCAATGGCCTCATCCTCGACAGGCACCTACGGTACCCGCAAGGCTTCGCGGATAGTGTTACGCTCTCTCGCGCCGCATGGTTAACAAAATTGTGTGTGCGAACTATAATAGGTGCGATCATACCAGCACTAATGCACCGGATCCCATCAGAACTCCGCAGTTAAGCGTGCTTGGGCGAGAGTAGTACTAGGATGGGTGACCCTGGGAAGTCCTCGTGTTGCACCTCTTTTTTTTTTTTTTTTAACGTCGTGCCGACCTTCATTCTTTAAATGACGCTATCCCGAGTAGGACACCTAAGGGCGAGCCGCAATGGCCTCATCCTCGACAGGCACCTACGGTACCCGCAAGGCTTCGCGGATAGTGTTACGCTCTCTCGCGCCGCATGGTTAACAAAATTGTGTGTGCGAACTATAATAGGTGCGATCATACCAGCACTAATGCACCGGATCCCATCAGAACTCCGCAGTTAAGCGTGCTTGGGCGAGAGTAGTACTAGGATGGGTGACCTCCTGGGAAGTCCTCGTGTTGCACCTCTTTTTTTTTTTTTTTTTAACGTCGTGCCGACCTTCATTCTTTAAATGACGCTATCCCGAGTAGGACACCTAAGGGCGAGCCGCAATGGCCTCATCCTCGACAGGCACCTACGGTACCCGCAAGGCTTCGCGATAGTGTTACGCTCTCTCGCGCCGCATGGTTAACAAAATTGTGTGTGCGAACTATAATAGGTGCGATCATACCAGCACTAATGCACCGGATCCCATCAGAACTCCGCAGTTAAGCGTGCTTGGGCGAGAGTAGTACTAGGATGGGTGACCTCTGGGAAGTCCTCGTGTTGCACCTCTTTTTTTTTTTTTTTAACGTCGTGCCGACCTTCATTCTTTAAATGACGCTATCCCGAGTAGGACACCTAAGGGCGAGCCGCAATGGCCTCATCCTCGACAGGCACCTACGGTACCCGCAAGGCTTCGCGGATAGTGTTACGCTCTCTCGCGCCGCATGGTTAACAAAATTGTGTGTGCGAACTATAATAGGTGCGATCATACCAGCACTAATGCACCGGATCCCATCAGAACTCCGCAGTTAAGCGTGCTTGGGCGAGAGTAGTACTAGGATGGGTGACCTCCTGGGAAGTCCTCGTGTTGCACCTCTTTTTTTTTTTTTTTTTAACGTCGTGCCGACCTTCATTCTTTAAATGACGCTATCCGAGTAGGACACCTAAGGGCGAGCCGCAATGGCCTCATCCTCGACAGGCACCTACGGTACCCGCAAGGCTTCGCAGATAGTGTTACGCTCTCTCGCGCCGCATGGTTAACAAAATTGTGTGTGCGAACTATAATAGGTGCGATCATACCAGCACTAATGCACCGGATCCCATCAGAACTCCGCAGTTAAGCGTGCTTGGGCGAGAGTAGTACTAGGATGGGTGACCTCCTGGGAAGTCCTCGTGTTGCACCTCTTTTTTTTTTTTTTTTAACGTCGTGCCGACCTTCATTCTTTAAATGACGCTATCCCGAGTAGGACACCTAAGGGCGAGCCGCAATGGCCTCATCCTCGACAGGCACCTACGGTACCCGCAAGGCTTCGCGATAGTGTTACGCTCTCTCGCGCCGCATGGTTAACAAAATTGTGTGTGCGAACTATAATAGGTGCGATCATACCAGCACTAATGCACCGGATCCCATCAGAACTCCGCAGTTAAGCGTGCTTGGGCGAGAGTAGTACTAGGATGGGTGACTCCTGGGAAGTCCTCGTGTTGCACCTCTTTTTTTTTTTTTTTTAACGTCGTGCCGACCTTCATTCTTTAAATGACGCTATCCCGAGTAGGACACCTAAGGGCGAGCCGCAATGGCCTCATCCTCGACAGGCACCTACGGTACCCGCAAGGCTTCGCGATAGTGTTACGCTCTCTCGCGCCGCATGGTTAACAAAATTGTGTGTGCGAACTATAATAGGTGCGATCATACCAGCACTAATGCACCGGATCCCATCAGAACTCCGCAGTTAAGCGTGCTTGGGCGAGAGTAGTACTAGGATGGGTGACCTCTGGGAAGTCCTCGTGTTGCACCTCTTTTTTTTTTTTTAACGTCGTGCCGACCTTCATTCTTTAAATGACGCTATCCCGAGTAGGACACCTAAGGGCGAGCCGCAATGGCCTCATCCTCGACAGGCACCTACGGTACCCGCAAGGCTTCGCGGATAGTGTTACGCTCTCTCGCGCCGCATGGTTAACAAAATTGTGTGTGCGAACTATAATAGGTGCGATCATACCAGCACTAATGCACCGGATCCCATCAGAACTCCGCAGTTAAGCGTGCTTGGGCGAGAGTAGTACTAGGATGGGTGACCTCCTGGGAAGTCCTCGTGTTGCACCTCTTTTTTTTTTTTTTAACGTCGTGCCGACCTTCATTCTTTAAATGACGCTATCCCGAGTAGGACACCTAAGGGCGAGCCGCAATGGCCTCATCCTCGACAGGCACCTACGGTACCCGCAAGGCTTCGCGGATAGTGTTACGCTCTCTCGCGCCGCATGGTTAACAAAATTGTGTGTGCGAACTATAATAGGTGCGATCATACCAGCACTAATGCACCGGATCCCATCAGAACTCCGCAGTTAAGCGTGCTTGGGCGAGAGTAGTACTAGGATGGGTGACCTCCTGGGAAGTCCTCGTGTTGCACCTCTTTTTTTTTTTTTTAACGTCGTGCCGACCTTCATTCTTTAAATGACGCTATCCGAGTAGGACACCTAAGGGCGAGCCGCAATGGCCTCATCCTCGACAGGCACCTACGGTACCCGCAAGGCTTCGCGATAGTGTTACGCTCTCTCGCGCCGCATGGTTAACAAAATTGTGTGCGAACTATAATAGGTGCGATCATACCAGCACTAGCATGCACCGGATCCCATCAGAACTCCGCAGTTAAGCGTGCTTGGGCGAGAGTAGTACTAGGATGGGTGACTCGGGAAGTCCTCGTGTTGCACCTCTTTTTTTTTTTTTTTTAACGTCGTGCCGACCTTCATTCTTTAAATGACGCTATCCCGAGTAGGACACCTAAGGGCGAGCCGCAATGGCCTCATCCTCGACAGGCACCTACGGTACCCGCAAGGCTTCGCGATAGTGTTACGCTCTCTCGCCGCATGGTTAACAAAATTGTGTGTGCGAACTATAATAGGTGCGATCATACCAGCACTAATGCACCGGATCCCATCAGAACTCCGCAGTTAAGCGTGCTTGGGCGAGAGTAGTACTAGGATGGGTGGGGAAGTCCTCGTGTTGCACCTCTTTTTTTTTTTTTTAACGTCGTGCCGACCTTCATTCTTTAAATGACGCTATCCCGAGTAGGACACCTAAGGGCGAGCCGCAATGGCCTCATCCTCGACAGGCACCTACGGTACCCAAGGCTTCGCGGATAGTGTTACGCTCTCTCGCGCCGCATGGTTAACAAAATTGTGTGTGCGAACTATAATAGGTGCGATCATACCAGCACTAATGCACCGGATCCCATCAGAACTCCGCAGTTAAGCGTGCTTGGGCGAGAGTAGTACTAGGATGGGTGACCTCCTGGGAAGTCCTCGTGTTGCACCTCTTTTTTTTTTTTTTTTAACGTCGTGCCGACCTTCATTCTTTAAATGACGCTATCCCGAGTAGGACACCTAAGGGCGAGCCGCAATGGCCTCATCCTCGACAGGCACCTACGGTACCCGCAAGGCTTCGCGATAGTGTTACGCTCTCTCGCGCCGCATGGTTAACAAAATTGTGTGTGCGAACTATAATAGGTGCGATCATACCAGCACTAATGCACCGGATCCCATCAGAACTCCGCAGTTAAGCGTGCTTGGGCGAGAGTAGTACTAGGATGGGTGACTGGGAAGTCCTCGTGTTGCACCTCTTTTTTTTTTTTTTTTTAACGTCGTGCCGACCTTCATTCTTTAAATGACGCTATCCCGAGTAGGACACCTAAGGGCGAGCCGCATGGCCTCATCCTCGACAGGCACCTACGGTACCGCAAGGCTTCGCGATAGTGTTACGCTCTCTCGCGCCGCATGGTTAACAAAATTGTGTGTGCGAACTATAATAGGTGCGATCATACCAGCACTAATGCACCGGATCCCATCAGAACTCCGCAGTTAAGCGTGCTTGGGCGAGAGTAGTACTAGGATGGGTGACCTCCTGGGAAGTCCTCGTGTTGCACCTCTTTTTTTTTTTTTTTTAACGTCGTGCCGACCTTCATTCTTTAAATGACGCTATCCGAGTAGGACACCTAAGGGCGAGCCGCAATGGCCTCATCCTCGACAGGCACCTACGGTACCCGCAAGGCTTCGCGGATAGTGTTACGCTCTCTCGCGCCGCATGGTTAACAAAATTGTGTGTGCGAACTATAATAGGTGCGATCATACCAGCACTAATGCACCGGATCCCATCAGAACTCCGCAGTTAAGCGTGCTTGGGCGAGAGTAGTACTAGGATGGGTGACCTGGGAAGTCCTCGTGTTGCACCTCTTTTTTTTTTTTTTTTAACGTCGTGCCGACCTTCATTCTTTAAATGACGCTATCCCGAGTAGGACACCTAAGGGCGAGCCGCAATGGCCTCATCCTCGACAGGCACCTACGGTACCCGCAAGGCTTCGCGGATAGTGTTACGCTCTCTCGCGCCGCATGGTTAACAAAATTGTGTGTGCGAACTATAATAGGTGCGATCATACCAGCACTAATGCACCGGATCCCATCAGAACTCCGCAGTTAAGCGTGCTTGGGCGAGAGTAGTACTAGGATGGGTGACCTCCTGGGAAGTCCTCGTGTTGCACCTCTTTTTTTTTTTTTTTAACGTCGTGCCGACCTTCATTCTTTAAATGACGCTATCCCGAGTAGGACACCTAAGGGCGAGCCGCAATGGCCTCATCCTCGACAGGCACCTACGGTACCCGCAAGGCTTCGCGGATAGTGTTACGCTCTCTCGCGCCGCATGGTTAACAAAATTGTGTGTGCGAACTATAATAGGTGCGATCATACCAGCACTAATGCACCGGATCCCATCAGAACTCCGCAGTTAAGCGTGCTTGGGCGAGAGTAGTACTAGGATGGGTGACCTCCTGGGAAGTCCTCGTGTTGCACCTCTTTTTTTTTTTTTTTTTTTAACGTCGTGCCGACCTTCATTCTTTAAATGACGCTATCCCGAGTAGGACACCTAAG
>NW_027255470.1:131690-165348 GCF_003086295.3 Arachis hypogaea | reverse complement strand
TTGCGAAGAGGATGCGGCTCGCCAGTGTCACCGGATAGCGTCATTTAAAGAATGAAGGTCGGCACGACGTTAAAAAAAAAAAAAAGGTGCAACACGAGGACTTCCCAGAGGTCACCCATCCTAGTACTACTCTCGCCCAAGCACGCTTAACTGCGGAGTTCTGATGGGATCCGGTGCATTAGTGCTGGTATGATCGCACCTATTATAGTTCGCACACACAATTTGTTAACCATGCGGCGCGAGAGAGCGTAACACTATCGCGAAGCCTTGCGGGTACCGTAGGTGCCTGTCGAGGATGAGGCCATTGCGGCTCGCCCTTAGGTGTCCTACTCGGGATAGCGTCATTTAAAGAATGAAGGTCGGCACGACGTTAAAAAAAAAAAAAAAGAGGTGCAACACGAGGACTTCCAGAGGTCACCCATCCTAGTACTACTCTCGCCCAAGCACGCTTAACTGCGGAGTTCTGATGGGATCCGGTGCATTAGTGCTGGTATGATCGCACCTATTATAGTTCGCACACACAATTTTGTTAACCATGCGGCGCGAGAGAGCGTAACACTATCGCGAAGCCTTGCGGGTACCGTAGGTGCCTGTCGAGGATGAGGCCATTGCGGCTCGCCCTTAGGTGTCCTACTCGGGATAGCGTCATTTAAAGAATGAAGGTCGGCACGACGTTAAAAAAAAAAAAAAAAAGAGGTGCAACACGAGGACTTCCCAGGAGGTCACCCATCCTAGTACTACTCTCGCCCAAGCACGCTTAACTGCGGAGTTCTGATGGGATCCGGTGCATTAGTGCTGGTATGATCGCACCTATTATAGTTCGCACACACAATTTTGTTAACCATGCGGCGCGAGAGAGCGTAACACTATCGCGAAGCCTTGCGGGTACCGTAGGTGCCTGTCGAGGATGAGGCCATTGCGGCTCGCCCTTAGGTGTCCTACTCGGGATAGCGTCATTTAAAGAATGAAGGTCGGCACGACGTTAAAAAAAAAAAAAAAAGAGGTGCAACACGAGGACTTCCCAGAGGTCACCCATCCTAGTACTACTCTCGCCCAAGCACGCTTAACTGCGGAGTTCTGATGGGATCCGGTGCATTAGTGCTGGTATGATCGCACCTATTATAGTTCGCACACACAATTTTGTTAACCATGCGGCGCGAGAGAGCGTAACACTATCCGCGAAGCCTTGCGGGTACCGTAGGTGCCTGTCGAGGATGAGGCCATTGCGGCTCGCCCTTAGGTGTCCTACTCGGGATAGCGTCATTTAAAGAATGAAGGTCGGCACGACGTTAAAAAAAAAAAAAAAAAGAGGTGCAACACGAGGACTTCCCAGGAGGTCACCCATCCTAGTACTACTCTCGCCCAAGCACGCTTAACTGCGGAGTTCTGATGGGATCCGGTGCATTAGTGCTGGTATGATCGCACCTATTATAGTTCGCACACACAATTTTGTTAACCATGCGGCGCGAGAGAGCGTAACACTATCCGCGAAGCCTTGCGGGTACCGTAGGTGCCTGTCGAGGATGAGGCCATTGCGGCTCGCCCTTAGGTGTCCTACTCGGGATAGCGTCATTTAAAGAATGAAGGTCGGCACGACGTTAAAAAAAAAAAAAAAGAGGTGCAACACGAGGACTTCCCAGGAGGTCACCCATCCTAGTACTACTCTCGCCCAAGCACGCTTAACTGCGGAGTTCTGATGGGATCCGGTGCATTAGTGCTGGTATGATCGCACCTATTATAGTTCGCACACACAATTTTGTTAACCATGCGGCGCGAGAGAGCGTAACACTATCCGCGAAGCCTTGCGGGTACCGTAGGTGCCTGTCGAGGATGAGGCCATTGCGGCTCGCCCTTAGGTGTCCTACTCGGGATAGCGTCATTTAAAGAATGAAGGTCGGCACGACGTTAAAAAAAAAAAAAAAAGAGGTGCAACACGAGGACTTCCCAGGAGGTCACCCATCCTAGTACTACTCTCGCCCAAGCACGCTTAACTGCGGAGTTCTGATGGGATCCGGTGCATTAGTGCTGGTATGATCGCACCTATTATAGTTCGCACACACAATTTTGTTAACCATGCGGCGCGAGAGAGCGTAACACTATCCGCGAAGCCTTGCGGGTACCGTAGGTGCCTGTCGAGGATGAGGCCATTGCGGCTCGCCCTTAGGTGTCCTACTCGGGATAGCGTCATTTAAAGAATGAAGGTCGGCACGACGTTAAAAAAAAAAAAAAAAAAGAGGTGCAACACGAGGACTTCCCAGGAGGTCACCCATCCTAGTACTACTCTCGCCCAAGCACGCTTAACTGCGGAGTTCTGATGGGATCCGGTGCATTAGTGCTGGTATGATCGCACCTATTATAGTTCGCACACACAATTTTGTTAACCATGCGGCGCGAGAGAGCGTAACACTATCCGCGAAGCCTTGCGGGTACCGTAGGTGCCTGTCGAGGATGAGGCCATTGCGGCTCGCCCTTAGGTGTCCTACTCGGGATAGCGTCATTTAAAGAATGAAGGTCGGCACGACGTTAAAAAAAAAAAAAAAAGAGGTGCAACACGAGGACTTCCCAGGAGGTCACCCATCCTAGTACTACTCTCGCCCAAGCACGCTTAACTGCGGAGTTCTGATGGGATCCGGTGCATTAGTGCTGGTATGATCGCACCTATTATAGTTCGCACACACAATTTTGTTAACCATGCGGCGCGAGAGAGCGTAACACTATCCGCGAAGCCTTGCGGGTACCGTAGGTGCCTGTCGAGGATGAGGCCATTGCGGCTCGCCCTTAGGTGTCCTACTCGGGATAGCGTCATTTAAAGAATGAAGGTCGGCACGACGTTAAAAAAAAAAAAAAAAGAGGTGCAACACGAGGACTTCCCAGGAGGTCACCCATCCTAGTACTACTCTCGCCCAAGCACGCTTAACTGCGGAGTTCTGATGGGATCCGGTGCATTAGTGCTGGTATGATCGCACCTATTATAGTTCGCACACACAATTTTGTTAACCATGCGGCGCGAGAGAGCGTAACACTATCCGCGAAGCCTTGCGGGTACCGTAGGTGCCTGTCGAGGATGAGGCCATTGCGGCTCGCCCTTAGGTGTCCTACTCGGGATAGCGTCATTTAAAGAATGAAGGTCGGCACGACGTTAAAAAAAAAAAAAAAGAGGTGCAACACGAGGACTTCCCAGGAGGTCACCCATCCTAGTACTACTCTCGCCCAAGCACGCTTAACTGCGGAGTTCTGATGGGATCCGGTGCATTAGTGCTGGTATGATCGCACCTATTATAGTTCGCACACACAATTTTGTTAACCATGCGGCGCGAGAGAGCGTAACACTATCCGCGAAGCCTTGCGGGTACCGTAGGTGCCTGTCGAGGATGAGGCCATTGCGGCTCGCCCTTAGGTGTCCTACTCGGGATAGCGTCATTTAAAGAATGAAGGTCGGCACGACGTTAAAAAAAAAAAAAAAGAGGTGCAACACGAGGACTTCCCAGGAGGTCACCCATCCTAGTACTACTCTCGCCCAAGCACGCTTAACTGCGGAGTTCTGATGGGATCCGGTGCATTAGTGCTGGTATGATCGCACCTATTATAGTTCGCACACACAATTTTGTTAACCATGCGGCGCGAGAGAGCGTAACACTATCCGCGAAGCCTTGCGGGTACCGTAGGTGCCTGTCGAGGATGAGGCCATTGCGGCTCGCCCTTAGGTGTCCTACTCGGGATAGCGTCATTTAAAGAATGAAGGTCGGCACGACGTTAAAAAAAAAAAAAAAAGAGGTGCAACACGAGGACTTCCCAGGAGGTCACCCATCCTAGTACTACTCTCGCCCAAGCACGCTTAACTGCGGAGTTCTGATGGGATCCGGTGCATTAGTGCTGGTATGATCGCACCTATTATAGTTCGCACACACAATTTTGTTAACCATGCGGCGCGAGAGAGCGTAACACTATCCGCGAAGCCTTGCGGGTACCGTAGGTGCCTGTCGAGGATGAGGCCATTGCGGCTCGCCCTTAGGTGTCCTACTCGGGATAGCGTCATTTAAAGAATGAAGGTCGGCACGACGTTAAAAAAAAAAAAAAAAAAGAGGTGCAACACGAGGACTTCCCAGAGGTCACCCATCCTAGTACTACTCTCGCCCAAGCACGCTTAACTGCGGAGTTCTGATGGGATCCGGTGCATTAGTGCTGGTATGATCGCACCTATTATAGTTCGCACACACAATTTTGTTAACCATGCGGCGCGAGAGAGCGTAACACTATCCGCGAAGCCTTGCGGGTACCGTAGGTGCCTGTCGAGGATGAGGCCATTGCGGCTCGCCCTTAGGTGTCCTACTCGGGATAGCGTCATTTAAAGAATGAAGGTCGGCACGACGTTAAAAAAAAAAAAAAAAAGAGGTGCAACACGAGGACTTCCCAGGAGGTCACCCATCCTAGTACTACTCTCGCCCAAGCACGCTTAACTGCGGAGTTCTGATGGGATCCGGTGCATTAGTGCTGGTATGATCGCACCTATTATAGTTCGCACACACAATTTTGTTAACCATGCGGCGCGAGAGAGCGTAACACTATCCGCGAAGCCTTGCGGGTACCGTAGGTGCCTGTCGAGGATGAGGCCATTGCGGCTCGCCCTTAGGTGTCCTACTCGGGATAGCGTCATTTAAAGAATGAAGGTCGGCACGACGTTAAAAAAAAAAAAAAAAGAGGTGCAACACGAGGACTTCCCAGGAGGTCACCCATCCTAGTACTACTCTCGCCCAAGCACGCTTAACTGCGGAGTTCTGATGGGATCCGGTGCATTAGTGCTGGTATGATCGCACCTATTATAGTTCGCACACACAATTTTGTTAACCATGCGGCGCGAGAGAGCGTAACACTATCCGCGAAGCCTTGCGGGTACCGTAGGTGCCTGTCGAGGATGAGGCCATTGCGGCTCGCCCTTAGGTGTCCTACTCGGGATAGCGTCATTTAAAGAATGAAGGTCGGCACGACGTTAAAAAAAAAAAAAAAGAGGTGCAACACGAGGACTTCCCAGGAGGTCACCCATCCTAGTACTACTCTCGCCCAAGCACGCTTAACTGCGGAGTTCTGATGGGATCCGGTGCATTAGTGCTGGTATGATCGCACCTATTATAGTTCGCACACACAATTTTGTTAACCATGCGGCGCGAGAGAGCGTAACACTATCCGCGAAGCCTTGCGGGTACCGTAGGTGCCTGTCGAGGATGAGGCCATTGCGGCTCGCCCTTAGGTGTCCTACTCGGGATAGCGTCATTTAAAGAATGAAGGTCGGCACGACGTTAAAAAAAAAAAAAAAAGAGGTGCAACACGAGGACTTCCCAGGAGGTCACCCATCCTAGTACTACTCTCGCCCAAGCACGCTTAACTGCGGAGTTCTGATGGGATCCGGTGCATTAGTGCTGGTATGATCGCACCTATTATAGTTCGCACACACAATTTTGTTAACCATGCGGCGCGAGAGAGCGTAACACTATCCGCGAAGCCTTGCGGGTACCGTAGGTGCCTGTCGAGGATGAGGCCATTGCGGCTCGCCCTTAGGTGTCCTACTCGGGATAGCGTCATTTAAAGAATGAAGGTCGGCACGACGTTAAAAAAAAAAAAAAAAGAGGTGCAACACGAGGACTTCCCAGGAGGTCACCCATCCTAGTACTACTCTCGCCCAAGCACGCTTAACTGCGGAGTTCTGATGGGATCCGGTGCATTAGTGCTGGTATGATCGCACCTATTATAGTTCGCACACACAATTTTGTTAACCATGCGGCGCGAGAGAGCGTAACACTATCTGCGAAGCCTTGCGGGTACCGTAGGTGCCTGTCGAGGATGAGGCCATTGCGGCTCGCCCTTAGGTGTCCTACTCGGGATAGCGTCATTTAAAGAATGAAGGTCGGCACGACGTTAAAAAAAAAAAAAAAGAGGTGCAACACGAGGACTTCCCAGGAGGTCACCCATCCTAGTACTACTCTCGCCCAAGCACGCTTAACTGCGGAGTTCTGATGGGATCCGGTGCATTAGTGCTGGTATGATCGCACCTATTATAGTTCGCACACACAATTTTGTTAACCATGCGGCGCGAGAGAGCGTAACACTATCCGCGAAGCCTTGCGGGTACCGTAGGTGCCTGTCGAGGATGAGGCCATTGCGGCTCGCCCTTAGGTGTCCTACTCGGGATAGCGTCATTTAAAGAATGAAGGTCGGCACGACGTTAAAAAAAAAAAAAAAAGAGGTGCAACACGAGGACTTCCCAGGAGGTCACCCATCCTAGTACTACTCTCGCCCAAGCACGCTTAACTGCGGAGTTCTGATGGGATCCGGTGCATTAGTGCTGGTATGATCGCACCTATTATAGTTCGCACACACAATTTTGTTAACCATGCGGCGCGAGAGAGCGTAACACTATCCGCGAAGCCTTGCGGGTACCGTAGGTGCCTGTCGAGGATGAGGCCATTGCGGCTCGCCCTTAGGTGTCCTACTCGGGATAGCGTCATTTAAAGAATGAAGGTCGGCACGACGTTAAAAAAAAAAAAAAAGAGGTGCAACACGAGGACTTCCCAGGAGGTCACCCATCCTAGTACTACTCTCGCCCAAGCACGCTTAACTGCGGAGTTCTGATGGGATCCGGTGCATTAGTGCTGGTATGATCGCACCTATTATAGTTCGCACACACAATTTTGTTAACCATGCGGCGCGAGAGAGCGTAACACTATCCGCGAAGCCTTGCGGGTACCGTAGGTGCCTGTCGAGGATGAGGCCATTGCGGCTCGCCCTTAGGTGTCCTACTCGGGATAGCGTCATTTAAAGAATGAAGGTCGGCACGACGTTAAAAAAAAAAAAAAAAAAGAGGTGCAACACGAGGACTTCCCAGGAGGTCACCCATCCTAGTACTACTCTCGCCCAAGCACGCTTAACTGCGGAGTTCTGATGGGATCCGGTGCATTAGTGCTGGTATGATCGCACCTATTATAGTTCGCACACACAATTTTGTTAACCATGCGGCGCGAGAGAGCGTAACACTATCCGCGAAGCCTTGCGGGTACCGTAGGTGCCTGTCGAGGATGAGGCCATTGCGGCTCGCCCTTAGGTGTCCTACTCGGGATAGCGTCATTTAAAGAATGAAGGTCGGCACGACGTTAAAAAAAAAAAAAAAAGAGGTGCAACACGAGGACTTCCCAGGAGGTCACCCATCCTAGTACTACTCTCGCCCAAGCACGCTTAACTGCGGAGTTCTGATGGGATCCGGTGCATTAGTGCTGGTATGATCGCACCTATTATAGTTCGCACACACAATTTTGTTAACCATGCGGCGCGAGAGAGCGTAACACTATCCGCGAAGCCTTGCGGGTACCGTAGGTGCCTGTCGAGGATGAGGCCATTGCGGCTCGCCCTTAGGTGTCCTACTCGGGATAGCGTCATTTAAAGAATGAAGGTCGGCACGACGTTAAAAAAAAAAAAAAAAGAGGTGCAACACGAGGACTTCCCAGGAGGTCACCCATCCTAGTACTACTCTCGCCCAAGCACGCTTAACTGCGGAGTTCTGATGGGATCCGGTGCATTAGTGCTGGTATGATCGCACCTATTATAGTTCGCACACACAATTTTGTTAACCATGCGGCGCGAGAGAGCGTAACACTATCCGCGAAGCCTTGCGGGTACCGTAGGTGCCTGTCGAGGATGAGGCCATTGCGGCTCGCCCTTAGGTGTCCTACTCGGGATAGCGTCATTTAAAGAATGAAGGTCGGCACGACGTTAAAAAAAAAAAAAAAGAGGTGCAACACGAGGACTTCCCAGGAGGTCACCCATCCTAGTACTACTCTCGCCCAAGCACGCTTAACTGCGGAGTTCTGATGGGATCCGGTGCATTAGTGCTGGTATGATCGCACCTATTATAGTTCGCACACACAATTTTGTTAACCATGCGGCGCGAGAGAGCGTAACACTATCCGCGAAGCCTTGCGGGTACCGTAGGTGCCTGTCGAGGATGAGGCCATTGCGGCTCGCCCTTAGGTGTCCTACTCGGGATAGCGTCATTTAAAGAATGAAGGTCGGCACGACGTTAAAAAAAAAAAAAAAAGAGGTGCAACACGAGGACTTCCCAGGAGGTCACCCATCCTAGTACTACTCTCGCCCAAGCACGCTTAACTGCGGAGTTCTGATGGGATCCGGTGCATTAGTGCTGGTATGATCGCACCTATTATAGTTCGCACACACAATTTTGTTAACCATGCGGCGCGAGAGAGCGTAACACTATCCGCGAAGCCTTGCGGGTACCGTAGGTGCCTGTCGAGGATGAGGCCATTGCGGCTCGCCCTTAGGTGTCCTACTCGGGATAGCGTCATTTAAAGAATGAAGGTCGGCACGACGTTAAAAAAAAAAAAAAAAGAGGTGCAACACGAGGACTTCCCAGGAGGTCACCCATCCTAGTACTACTCTCGCCCAAGCACGCTTAACTGCGGAGTTCTGATGGGATCCGGTGCATTAGTGCTGGTATGATCGCACCTATTATAGTTCGCACACACAATTTTGTTAACCATGCGGCGCGAGAGAGCGTAACACTATCCGCGAAGCCTTGCGGGTACCGTAGGTGCCTGTCGAGGATGAGGCCATTGCGGCTCGCCCTTAGGTGTCCTACTCGGGATAGCGTCATTTAAAGAATGAAGGTCGGCACGACGTTAAAAAAAAAAAAAAAGAGGTGCAACACGAGGACTTCCCAGGAGGTCACCCATCCTAGTACTACTCTCGCCCAAGCACGCTTAACTGCGGAGTTCTGATGGGATCCGGTGCATTAGTGCTGGTATGATCGCACCTATTATAGTTCGCACACACAATTTTGTTAACCATGCGGCGCGAGAGAGCGTAACACTATCCGCGAAGCCTTGCGGGTACCGTAGGTGCCTGTCGAGGATGAGGCCATTGCGGCTCGCCCTTAGGTGTCCTACTCGGGATAGCGTCATTTAAAGAATGAAGGTCGGCACGACGTTAAAAAAAAAAAAAAAGAGGTGCAACACGAGGACTTCCCAGGAGGTCACCCATCCTAGTACTACTCTCGCCCAAGCACGCTTAACTGCGGAGTTCTGATGGGATCCGGTGCATTAGTGCTGGTATGATCGCACCTATTATAGTTCGCACACACAATTTTGTTAACCATGCGGCGCGAGAGAGCGTAACACTATCCGCGAAGCCTTGCGGGTACCGTAGGTGCCTGTCGAGGATGAGGCCATTGCGGCTCGCCCTTAGGTGTCCTACTCGGGATAGCGTCATTTAAAGAATGAAGGTCGGCACGACGTTAAAAAAAAAAAAAAAAGAGGTGCAACACGAGGACTTCCCAGGAGGTCACCCATCCTAGTACTACTCTCGCCCAAGCACGCTTAACTGCGGAGTTCTGATGGGATCCGGTGCATTAGTGCTGGTATGATCGCACCTATTATAGTTCGCACACACAATTTTGTTAACCATGCGGCGCGAGAGAGCGTAACACTATCCGCGAAGCCTTGCGGGTACCGTAGGTGCCTGTCGAGGATGAGGCCATTGCGGCTCGCCCTTAGGTGTCCTACTCGGGATAGCGTCATTTAAAGAATGAAGGTCGGCACGACGTTAAAAAAAAAAAAAAAAGAGGTGCAACACGAGGACTTCCCAGGAGGTCACCCATCCTAGTACTACTCTCGCCCAAGCACGCTTAACTGCGGAGTTCTGATGGGATCCGGTGCATTAGTGCTGGTATGATCGCACCTATTATAGTTCGCACACACAATTTTGTTAACCATGCGGCGCGAGAGAGCGTAACACTATCCGCGAAGCCTTGCGGGTACCGTAGGTGCCTGTCGAGGATGAGGCCATTGCGGCTCGCCCTTAGGTGTCCTACTCGGGATAGCGTCATTTAAAGAATGAAGGTCGGCACGACGTTAAAAAAAAAAAAAAAAGAGGTGCAACACGAGGACTTCCCAGGAGGTCACCCATCCTAGTACTACTCTCGCCCAAGCACGCTTAACTGCGGAGTTCTGATGGGATCCGGTGCATTAGTGCTGGTATGATCGCACCTATTATAGTTCGCACACACAATTTTGTTAACCATGCGGCGCGAGAGAGCGTAACACTATCCGCGAAGCCTTGCGGGTACCGTAGGTGCCTGTCGAGGATGAGGCCATTGCGGCTCGCCCTTAGGTGTCCTACTCGGGATAGCGTCATTTAAAGAATGAAGGTCGGCACGACGTTAAAAAAAAAAAAAAAAGAGGTGCAACACGAGGACTTCCCAGGAGGTCACCCATCCTAGTACTACTCTCGCCCAAGCACGCTTAACTGCGGAGTTCTGATGGGATCCGGTGCATTAGTGCTGGTATGATCGCACCTATTATAGTTCGCACACACAATTTTGTTAACCATGCGGCGCGAGAGAGCGTAACACTATCCGCGAAGCCTTGCGGGTACCGTAGGTGCCTGTCGAGGATGAGGCCATTGCGGCTCGCCCTTAGGTGTCCTACTCGGGATAGCGTCATTTAAAGAATGAAGGTCGGCACGACGTTAAAAAAAAAAAAAAAAAGAGGTGCAACACGAGGACTTCCCAGGAGGTCACCCATCCTAGTACTACTCTCGCCCAAGCACGCTTAACTGCGGAGTTCTGATGGGATCCGGTGCATTAGTGCTGGTATGATCGCACCTATTATAGTTCGCACACACAATTTTGTTAACCATGCGGCGCGAGAGAGCGTAACACTATCCGCGAAGCCTTGCGGGTACCGTAGGTGCCTGTCGAGGATGAGGCCATTGCGGCTCGCCCTTAGGTGTCCTACTCGGGATAGCGTCATTTAAAGAATGAAGGTCGGCACGACGTTAAAAAAAAAAAAAAAAGAGGTGCAACACGAGGACTTCCCAGGAGGTCACCCATCCTAGTACTACTCTCGCCCAAGCACGCTTAACTGCGGAGTTCTGATGGGATCCGGTGCATTAGTGCTGGTATGATCGCACCTATTATAGTTCGCACACACAATTTTGTTAACCATGCGGCGCGAGAGAGCGTAACACTATCCGCGAAGCCTTGCGGGTACCGTAGGTGCCTGTCGAGGATGAGGCCATTGCGGCTCGCCCTTAGGTGTCCTACTCGGGATAGCGTCATTTAAAGAATGAAGGTCGGCACGACGTTAAAAAAAAAAAAAAAAGAGGTGCAACACGAGGACTTCCCAGGAGGTCACCCATCCTAGTACTACTCTCGCCCAAGCACGCTTAACTGCGGAGTTCTGATGGGATCCGGTGCATTAGTGCTGGTATGATCGCACCTATTATAGTTCGCACACACAATTTTGTTAACCATGCGGCGCGAGAGAGCGTAACACTATCCGCGAAGCCTTGCGGGTACCGTAGGTGCCTGTCGAGGATGAGGCCATTGCGGCTCGCCCTTAGGTGTCCTACTCGGGATAGCGTCATTTAAAGAATGAAGGTCGGCACGACGTTAAAAAAAAAAAAAAAAGAGGTGCAACACGAGGACTTCCCAGAGGTCACCCATCCTAGTACTACTCTCGCCCAAGCACGCTTAACTGCGGAGTTCTGATGGGATCCGGTGCATTAGTGCTGGTATGATCGCACCTATTATAGTTCGCACACACAATTTTGTTAACCATGCGGCGCGAGAGAGCGTAACACTATCCGCGAAGCCTTGCGGGTACCGTAGGTGCCTGTCGAGGATGAGGCCATTGCGGCTCGCCCTTAGGTGTCCTACTCGGGATAGCGTCATTTAAAGAATGAAGGTCGGCACGACGTTAAAAAAAAAAAAAAAAGAGGTGCAACACGAGGACTTCCCAGAGGTCACCCATCCTAGTACTACTCTCGCCCAAGCACGCTTAACTGCGGAGTTCTGATGGGATCCGGTGCATTAGTGCTGGTATGATCGCACCTATTATAGTTCGCACACACAATTTTGTTAACCATGCGGCGCGAGAGAGCGTAACACTATCCGCGAAGCCTTGCGGGTACCGTAGGTGCCTGTCGAGGATGAGGCCATTGCGGCTCGCCCTTAGGTGTCCTACTCGGGATAGCGTCATTTAAAGAATGAAGGTCGGCACGACGTTAAAAAAAAAAAAAAAAAGAGGTGCAACACGAGGACTTCCCAGGAGGTCACCCATCCTAGTACTACTCTCGCCCAAGCACGCTTAACTGCGGAGTTCTGATGGGATCCGGTGCATTAGTGCTGGTATGATCGCACCTATTATAGTTCGCACACACAATTTTGTTAACCATGCGGCGCGAGAGAGCGTAACACTATCCGCGAAGCCTTGCGGGTACCGTAGGTGCCTGTCGAGGATGAGGCCATTGCGGCTCGCCCTTAGGTGTCCTACTCGGGATAGCGTCATTTAAAGAATGAAGGTCGGCACGACGTTAAAAAAAAAAAAAAAAAGAGGTGCAACACGAGGACTTCCCAGGAGGTCACCCATCCTAGTACTACTCTCGCCCAAGCACGCTTAACTGCGGAGTTCTGATGGGATCCGGTGCATTAGTGCTGGTATGATCGCACCTATTATAGTTCGCACACACAATTTTGTTAACCATGCGGCGCGAGAGAGCGTAACACTATCCGCGAAGCCTTGCGGGTACCGTAGGTGCCTGTCGAGGATGAGGCCATTGCGGCTCGCCCTTAGGTGTCCTACTCGGGATAGCGTCATTTAAAGAATGAAGGTCGGCACGACGTTAAAAAAAAAAAAAAAGAGGTGCAACACGAGGACTTCCCAGGAGGTCACCCATCCTAGTACTACTCTCGCCCAAGCACGCTTAACTGCGGAGTTCTGATGGGATCCGGTGCATTAGTGCTGGTATGATCGCACCTATTATAGTTCGCACACACAATTTTGTTAACCATGCGGCGCGAGAGAGCGTAACACTATCCGCGAAGCCTTGCGGGTACCGTAGGTGCCTGTCGAGGATGAGGCCATTGCGGCTCGCCCTTAGGTGTCCTACTCGGGATAGCGTCATTTAAAGAATGAAGGTCGGCACGACGTTAAAAAAAAAAAAAAAAGAGGTGCAACACGAGGACTTCCCAGGAGGTCACCCATCCTAGTACTACTCTCGCCCAAGCACGCTTAACTGCGGAGTTCTGATGGGATCCGGTGCATTAGTGCTGGTATGATCGCACCTATTATAGTTCGCACACACAATTTTGTTAACCATGCGGCGCGAGAGAGCGTAACACTATCCGCGAAGCCTTGCGGGTACCGTAGGTGCCTGTCGAGGATGAGGCCATTGCGGCTCGCCCTTAGGTGTCCTACTCGGGATAGCGTCATTTAAAGAATGAAGGTCGGCACGACGTTAAAAAAAAAAAAAAAGAGGTGCAACACGAGGACTTCCCAGGAGGTCACCCATCCTAGTACTACTCTCGCCCAAGCACGCTTAACTGCGGAGTTCTGATGGGATCCGGTGCATTAGTGCTGGTATGATCGCACCTATTATAGTTCGCACACACAATTTTGTTAACCATGCGGCGCGAGAGAGCGTAACACTATCCGCGAAGCCTTGCGGGTACCGTAGGTGCCTGTCGAGGATGAGGCCATTGCGGCTCGCCCTTAGGTGTCCTACTCGGGATAGCGTCATTTAAAGAATGAAGGTCGGCACGACGTTAAAAAAAAAAAAAAAAGAGGTGCAACACGAGGACTTCCCAGGAGGTCACCCATCCTAGTACTACTCTCGCCCAAGCACGCTTAACTGCGGAGTTCTGATGGGATCCGGTGCATTAGTGCTGGTATGATCGCACCTATTATAGTTCGCACACACAATTTTGTTAACCATGCGGCGCGAGAGAGCGTAACACTATCCGCGAAGCCTTGCGGGTACCGTAGGTGCCTGTCGAGGATGAGGCCATTGCGGCTCGCCCTTAGGTGTCCTACTCGGGATAGCGTCATTTAAAGAATGAAGGTCGGCACGACGTTAAAAAAAAAAAAAAAGAGGTGCAACACGAGGACTTCCCAGGAGGTCACCCATCCTAGTACTACTCTCGCCCAAGCACGCTTAACTGCGGAGTTCTGATGGGATCCGGTGCATTAGTGCTGGTATGATCGCACCTATTATAGTTCGCACACACAATTTTGTTAACCATGCGGCGCGAGAGAGCGTAACACTATCCGCGAAGCCTTGCGGGTACCGTAGGTGCCTGTCGAGGATGAGGCCATTGCGGCTCGCCCTTAGGTGTCCTACTCGGGATAGCGTCATTTAAAGAATGAAGGTCGGCACGACGTTAAAAAAAAAAAAAAAAGAGGTGCAACACGAGGACTTCCCAGGAGGTCACCCATCCTAGTACTACTCTCGCCCAAGCACGCTTAACTGCGGAGTTCTGATGGGATCCGGTGCATTAGTGCTGGTATGATCGCACCTATTATAGTTCGCACACACAATTTTGTTAACCATGCGGCGCGAGAGAGCGTAACACTATCCGCGAAGCCTTGCGGGTACCGTAGGTGCCTGTCGAGGATGAGGCCATTGCGGCTCGCCCTTAGGTGTCCTACTCGGGATAGCGTCATTTAAAGAATGAAGGTCGGCACGACGTTAAAAAAAAAAAAAAAAAGAGGTGCAACACGAGGACTTCCCAGGAGGTCACCCATCCTAGTACTACTCTCGCCCAAGCACGCTTAACTGCGGAGTTCTGATGGGATCCGGTGCATTAGTGCTGGTATGATCGCACCTATTATAGTTCGCACACACAATTTTGTTAACCATGCGGCGCGAGAGAGCGTAACACTATCCGCGAAGCCTTGCGGGTACCGTAGGTGCCTGTCGAGGATGAGGCCATTGCGGCTCGCCCTTAGGTGTCCTACTCGGGATAGCGTCATTTAAAGAATGAAGGTCGGCACGACGTTAAAAAAAAAAAAAAAAGAGGTGCAACACGAGGACTTCCCAGGAGGTCACCCATCCTAGTACTACTCTCGCCCAAGCACGCTTAACTGCGGAGTTCTGATGGGATCCGGTGCATTAGTGCTGGTATGATCGCACCTATTATAGTTCGCACACACAATTTTGTTAACCATGCGGCGCGAGAGAGCGTAACACTATCCGCGAAGCCTTGCGGGTACCGTAGGTGCCTGTCGAGGATGAGGCCATTGCGGCTCGCCCTTAGGTGTCCTACTCGGGATAGCGTCATTTAAAGAATGAAGGTCGGCACGACGTTAAAAAAAAAAAAAAAAGAGGTGCAACACGAGGACTTCCCAGGAGGTCACCCATCCTAGTACTACTCTCGCCCAAGCACGCTTAACTGCGGAGTTCTGATGGGATCCGGTGCATTAGTGCTGGTATGATCGCACCTATTATAGTTCGCACACACAATTTTGTTAACCATGCGGCGCGAGAGAGCGTAACACTATCCGCGAAGCCTTGCGGGTACCGTAGGTGCCTGTCGAGGATGAGGCCATTGCGGCTCGCCCTTAGGTGTCCTACTCGGGATAGCGTCATTTAAAGAATGAAGGTCGGCACGACGTTAAAAAAAAAAAAAAAAGAGGTGCAACACGAGGACTTCCCAGGAGGTCACCCATCCTAGTACTACTCTCGCCCAAGCACGCTTAACTGCGGAGTTCTGATGGGATCCGGTGCATTAGTGCTGGTATGATCGCACCTATTATAGTTCGCACACACAATTTTGTTAACCATGCGGCGCGAGAGAGCGTAACACTATCCGCGAAGCCTTGCGGGTACCGTAGGTGCCTGTCGAGGATGAGGCCATTGCGGCTCGCCCTTAGGTGTCCTACTCGGGATAGCGTCATTTAAAGAATGAAGGTCGGCACGACGTTAAAAAAAAAAAAAAAAGAGGTGCAACACGAGGACTTCCCAGGAGGTCACCCATCCTAGTACTACTCTCGCCCAAGCACGCTTAACTGCGGAGTTCTGATGGGATCCGGTGCATTAGTGCTGGTATGATCGCACCTATTATAGTTCGCACACACAATTTTGTTAACCATGCGGCGCGAGAGAGCGTAACACTATCCGCGAAGCCTTGCGGGTACCGTAGGTGCCTGTCGAGGATGAGGCCATTGCGGCTCGCCCTTAGGTGTCCTACTCGGGATAGCGTCATTTAAAGAATGAAGGTCGGCACGACGTTAAAAAAAAAAAAAAAAGAGGTGCAACACGAGGACTTCCCAGGAGGTCACCCATCCTAGTACTACTCTCGCCCAAGCACGCTTAACTGCGGAGTTCTGATGGGATCCGGTGCATTAGTGCTGGTATGATCGCACCTATTATAGTTCGCACACACAATTTTGTTAACCATGCGGCGCGAGAGAGCGTAACACTATCCGCGAAGCCTTGCGGGTACCGTAGGTGCCTGTCGAGGATGAGGCCATTGCGGCTCGCCCTTAGGTGTCCTACTCGGGATAGCGTCATTTAAAGAATGAAGGTCGGCACGACGTTAAAAAAAAAAAAAAAAGAGGTGCAACACGAGGACTTCCCAGGAGGTCACCCATCCTAGTACTACTCTCGCCCAAGCACGCTTAACTGCGGAGTTCTGATGGGATCCGGTGCATTAGTGCTGGTATGATCGCACCTATTATAGTTCGCACACACAATTTTGTTAACCATGCGGCGCGAGAGAGCGTAACACTATCCGCGAAGCCTTGCGGGTACCGTAGGTGCCTGTCGAGGATGAGGCCATTGCGGCTCGCCCTTAGGTGTCCTACTCGGGATAGCGTCATTTAAAGAATGAAGGTCGGCACGACGTTAAAAAAAAAAAAAAAGAGGTGCAACACGAGGACTTCCCAGGAGGTCACCCATCCTAGTACTACTCTCGCCCAAGCACGCTTAACTGCGGAGTTCTGATGGGATCCGGTGCATTAGTGCTGGTATGATCGCACCTATTATAGTTCGCACACACAATTTTGTTAACCATGCGGCGCGAGAGAGCGTAACACTATCCGCGAAGCCTTGCGGGTACCGTAGGTGCCTGTCGAGGATGAGGCCATTGCGGCTCGCCCTTAGGTGTCCTACTCGGGATAGCGTCATTTAAAGAATGAAGGTCGGCACGACGTTAAAAAAAAAAAAAAGAGGTGCAACACGAGGACTTCCCAGGAGGTCACCCATCCTAGTACTACTCTCGCCCAAGCACGCTTAACTGCGGAGTTCTGATGGGATCCGGTGCATTAGTGCTGGTATGATCGCACCTATTATAGTTCGCACACACAATTTTGTTAACCATGCGGCGCGAGAGAGCGTAACACTATCCGCGAAGCCTTGCGGGTACCGTAGGTGCCTGTCGAGGATGAGGCCATTGCGGCTCGCCCTTAGGTGTCCTACTCGGGATAGCGTCATTTAAAGAATGAAGGTCGGCACGACGTTAAAAAAAAAAAAAAAAGAGGTGCAACACGAGGACTTCCCAGGAGGTCACCCATCCTAGTACTACTCTCGCCCAAGCACGCTTAACTGCGGAGTTCTGATGGGATCCGGTGCATTAGTGCTGGTATGATCGCACCTATTATAGTTCGCACACACAATTTTGTTAACCATGCGGCGCGAGAGAGCGTAACACTATCCGCGAAGCCTTGCGGGTACCGTAGGTGCCTGTCGAGGATGAGGCCATTGCGGCTCGCCCTTAGGTGTCCTACTCGGGATAGCGTCATTTAAAGAATGAAGGTCGGCACGACGTTAAAAAAAAAAAAAAAAGAGGTGCAACACGAGGACTTCCCAGGAGGTCACCCATCCTAGTACTACTCTCGCCCAAGCACGCTTAACTGCGGAGTTCTGATGGGATCCGGTGCATTAGTGCTGGTATGATCGCACCTATTATAGTTCGCACACACAATTTTGTTAACCATGCGGCGCGAGAGAGCGTAACACTATCCGCGAAGCCTTGCGGGTACCGTAGGTGCCTGTCGAGGATGAGGCCATTGCGGCTCGCCCTTAGGTGTCCTACTCGGGATAGCGTCATTTAAAGAATGAAGGTCGGCACGACGTTAAAAAAAAAAAAAAAAGAGGTGCAACACGAGGACTTCCCAGGAGGTCACCCATCCTAGTACTACTCTCGCCCAAGCACGCTTAACTGCGGAGTTCTGATGGGATCCGGTGCATTAGTGCTGGTATGATCGCACCTATTATAGTTCGCACACACAATTTTGTTAACCATGCGGCGCGAGAGAGCGTAACACTATCCGCGAAGCCTTGCGGGTACCGTAGGTGCCTGTCGAGGATGAGGCCATTGCGGCTCGCCCTTAGGTGTCCTACTCGGGATAGCGTCATTTAAAGAATGAAGGTCGGCACGACGTTAAAAAAAAAAAAAAAAGAGGTGCAACACGAGGACTTCCCAGGAGGTCACCCATCCTAGTACTACTCTCGCCCAAGCACGCTTAACTGCGGAGTTCTGATGGGATCCGGTGCATTAGTGCTGGTATGATCGCACCTATTATAGTTCGCACACACAATTTTGTTAACCATGCGGCGCGAGAGAGCGTAACACTATCCGCGAAGCCTTGCGGGTACCGTAGGTGCCTGTCGAGGATGAGGCCATTGCGGCTCGCCCTTAGGTGTCCTACTCGGGATAGCGTCATTTAAAGAATGAAGGTCGGCACGACGTTAAAAAAAAAAAAAAAAGAGGTGCAACACGAGGACTTCCCAGAGGTCACCCATCCTAGTACTACTCTCGCCCAAGCACGCTTAACTGCGGAGTTCTGATGGGATCCGGTGCATTAGTGCTGGTATGATCGCACCTATTATAGTTCGCACACACAATTTTGTTAACCATGCGGCGCGAGAGAGCGTAACACTATCCGCGAAGCCTTGCGGGTACCGTAGGTGCCTGTCGAGGATGAGGCCATTGCGGCTCGCCCTTAGGTGTCCTACTCGGGATAGCGTCATTTAAAGAATGAAGGTCGGCACGACGTTAAAAAAAAAAAAAAAAAGAGGTGCAACACGAGGACTTCCCAGGAGGTCACCCATCCTAGTACTACTCTCGCCCAAGCACGCTTAACTGCGGAGTTCTGATGGGATCCGGTGCATTAGTGCTGGTATGATCGCACCTATTATAGTTCGCACACACAATTTTGTTAACCATGCGGCGCGAGAGAGCGTAACACTATCCGCGAAGCCTTGCGGGTACCGTAGGTGCCTGTCGAGGATGAGGCCATTGCGGCTCGCCCTTAGGTGTCCTACTCGGGATAGCGTCATTTAAAGAATGAAGGTCGGCACGACGTTAAAAAAAAAAAAAAAGAGGTGCAACACGAGGACTTCCCAGGAGGTCACCCATCCTAGTACTACTCTCGCCCAAGCACGCTTAACTGCGGAGTTCTGATGGGATCCGGTGCATTAGTGCTGGTATGATCGCACCTATTATAGTTCGCACACACAATTTTGTTAACCATGCGGCGCGAGAGAGCGTAACACTATCCGCGAAGCCTTGCGGGTACCGTAGGTGCCTGTCGAGGATGAGGCCATTGCGGCTCGCCCTTAGGTGTCCTACTCGGGATAGCGTCATTTAAAGAATGAAGGTCGGCACGACGTTAAAAAAAAAAAAAAAGAGGTGCAACACGAGGACTTCCCAGGAGGTCACCCATCCTAGTACTACTCTCGCCCAAGCACGCTTAACTGCGGAGTTCTGATGGGATCCGGTGCATTAGTGCTGGTATGATCGCACCTATTATAGTTCGCACACACAATTTTGTTAACCATGCGGCGCGAGAGAGCGTAACACTATCCGCGAAGCCTTGCGGGTACCGTAGGTGCCTGTCGAGGATGAGGCCATTGCGGCTCGCCCTTAGGTGTCCTACTCGGGATAGCGTCATTTAAAGAATGAAGGTCGGCACGACGTTAAAAAAAAAAAAAAAGAGGTGCAACACGAGGACTTCCCAGGAGGTCACCCATCCTAGTACTACTCTCGCCCAAGCACGCTTAACTGCGGAGTTCTGATGGGATCCGGTGCATTAGTGCTGGTATGATCGCACCTATTATAGTTCGCACACACAATTTTGTTAACCATGCGGCGCGAGAGAGCGTAACACTATCCGCGAAGCCTTGCGGGTACCGTAGGTGCCTGTCGAGGATGAGGCCATTGCGGCTCGCCCTTAGGTGTCCTACTCGGGATAGCGTCATTTAAAGAATGAAGGTCGGCACGACGTTAAAAAAAAAAAAAAAAGAGGTGCAACACGAGGACTTCCCAGGAGGTCACCCATCCTAGTACTACTCTCGCCCAAGCACGCTTAACTGCGGAGTTCTGATGGGATCCGGTGCATTAGTGCTGGTATGATCGCACCTATTATAGTTCGCACACACAATTTTGTTAACCATGCGGCGCGAGAGAGCGTAACACTATCCGCGAAGCCTTGCGGGTACCGTAGGTGCCTGTCGAGGATGAGGCCATTGCGGCTCGCCCTTAGGTGTCCTACTCGGGATAGCGTCATTTAAAGAATGAAGGTCGGCACGACGTTAAAAAAAAAAAAAAAAGAGGTGCAACACGAGGACTTCCCAGGAGGTCACCCATCCTAGTACTACTCTCGCCCAAGCACGCTTAACTGCGGAGTTCTGATGGGATCCGGTGCATTAGTGCTGGTATGATCGCACCTATTATAGTTCGCACACACAATTTTGTTAACCATGCGGCGCGAGAGAGCGTAACACTATCCGCGAAGCCTTGCGGGTACCGTAGGTGCCTGTCGAGGATGAGGCCATTGCGGCTCGCCCTTAGGTGTCCTACTCGGGATAGCGTCATTTAAAGAATGAAGGTCGGCACGACGTTAAAAAAAAAAAAAAAAGAGGTGCAACACGAGGACTTCCCAGGAGGTCACCCATCCTAGTACTACTCTCGCCCAAGCACGCTTAACTGCGGAGTTCTGATGGGATCCGGTGCATTAGTGCTGGTATGATCGCACCTATTATAGTTCGCACACACAATTTTGTTAACCATGCGGCGCGAGAGAGCGTAACACTATCCGCGAAGCCTTGCGGGTACCGTAGGTGCCTGTCGAGGATGAGGCCATTGCGGCTCGCCCTTAGGTGTCCTACTCGGGATAGCGTCATTTAAAGAATGAAGGTCGGCACGACGTTAAAAAAAAAAAAAAAAGAGGTGCAACACGAGGACTTCCCAGGAGGTCACCCATCCTAGTACTACTCTCGCCCAAGCACGCTTAACTGCGGAGTTCTGATGGGATCCGGTGCATTAGTGCTGGTATGATCGCACCTATTATAGTTCGCACACACAATTTTGTTAACCATGCGGCGCGAGAGAGCGTAACACTATCCGCGAAGCCTTGCGGGTACCGTAGGTGCCTGTCGAGGATGAGGCCATTGCGGCTCGCCCTTAGGTGTCCTACTCGGGATAGCGTCATTTAAAGAATGAAGGTCGGCACGACGTTAAAAAAAAAAAAAAAGAGGTGCAACACGAGGACTTCCCAGGAGGTCACCCATCCTAGTACTACTCTCGCCCAAGCACGCTTAACTGCGGAGTTCTGATGGGATCCGGTGCATTAGTGCTGGTATGATCGCACCTATTATAGTTCGCACACACAATTTTGTTAACCATGCGGCGCGAGAGAGCGTAACACTATCCGCGAAGCCTTGCGGGTACCGTAGGTGCCTGTCGAGGATGAGGCCATTGCGGCTCGCCCTTAGGTGTCCTACTCGGGATAGCGTCATTTAAAGAATGAAGGTCGGCACGACGTTAAAAAAAAAAAAAAAGAGGTGCAACACGAGGACTTCCCAGGAGGTCACCCATCCTAGTACTACTCTCGCCCAAGCACGCTTAACTGCGGAGTTCTGATGGGATCCGGTGCATTAGTGCTGGTATGATCGCACCTATTATAGTTCGCACACACAATTTTGTTAACCATGCGGCGCGAGAGAGCGTAACACTATCCGCGAAGCCTTGCGGGTACCGTAGGTGCCTGTCGAGGATGAGGCCATTGCGGCTCGCCCTTAGGTGTCCTACTCGGGATAGCGTCATTTAAAGAATGAAGGTCGGCACGACGTTAAAAAAAAAAAAAAAAAGAGGTGCAACACGAGGACTTCCCAGGAGGTCACCCATCCTAGTACTACTCTCGCCCAAGCACGCTTAACTGCGGAGTTCTGATGGGATCCGGTGCATTAGTGCTGGTATGATCGCACCTATTATAGTTCGCACACACAATTTTGTTAACCATGCGGCGCGAGAGAGCGTAACACTATCCGCGAAGCCTTGCGGGTACCGTAGGTGCCTGTCGAGGATGAGGCCATTGCGGCTCGCCCTTAGGTGTCCTACTCGGGATAGCGTCATTTAAAGAATGAAGGTCGGCACGACGTTAAAAAAAAAAAAAAAGAGGTGCAACACGAGGACTTCCCAGGAGGTCACCCATCCTAGTACTACTCTCGCCCAAGCACGCTTAACTGCGGAGTTCTGATGGGATCCGGTGCATTAGTGCTGGTATGATCGCACCTATTATAGTTCGCACACACAATTTTGTTAACCATGCGGCGCGAGAGAGCGTAACACTATCCGCGAAGCCTTGCGGGTACCGTAGGTGCCTGTCGAGGATGAGGCCATTGCGGCTCGCCCTTAGGTGTCCTACTCGGGATAGCGTCATTTAAAGAATGAAGGTCGGCACGACGTTAAAAAAAAAAAAAAAAGAGGTGCAACACGAGGACTTCCCAGGAGGTCACCCATCCTAGTACTACTCTCGCCCAAGCACGCTTAACTGCGGAGTTCTGATGGGATCCGGTGCATTAGTGCTGGTATGATCGCACCTATTATAGTTCGCACACACAATTTTGTTAACCATGCGGCGCGAGAGAGCGTAACACTATCCGCGAAGCCTTGCGGGTACCGTAGGTGCCTGTCGAGGATGAGGCCATTGCGGCTCGCCCTTAGGTGTCCTACTCGGGATAGCGTCATTTAAAGAATGAAGGTCGGCACGACGTTAAAAAAAAAAAAAAAAGAGGTGCAACACGAGGACTTCCCAGGAGGTCACCCATCCTAGTACTACTCTCGCCCAAGCACGCTTAACTGCGGAGTTCTGATGGGATCCGGTGCATTAGTGCTGGTATGATCGCACCTATTATAGTTCGCACACACAATTTTGTTAACCATGCGGCGCGAGAGAGCGTAACACTATCCGCGAAGCCTTGCGGGTACCGTAGGTGCCTGTCGAGGATGAGGCCATTGCGGCTCGCCCTTAGGTGTCCTACTCGGGATAGCGTCATTTAAAGAATGAAGGTCGGCACGACGTTAAAAAAAAAAAAAAGAGGTGCAACACGAGGACTTCCCAGGAGGTCACCCATCCTAGTACTACTCTCGCCCAAGCACGCTTAACTGCGGAGTTCTGATGGGATCCGGTGCATTAGTGCTGGTATGATCGCACCTATTATAGTTCGCACACACAATTTTGTTAACCATGCGGCGCGAGAGAGCGTAACACTATCCGCGAAGCCTTGCGGGTACCGTAGGTGCCTGTCGAGGATGAGGCCATTGCGGCTCGCCCTTAGGTGTCCTACTCGGGATAGCGTCATTTAAAGAATGAAGGTCGGCACGACGTTAAAAAAAAAAAAAAAAGAGGTGCAACACGAGGACTTCCCAGGAGGTCACCCATCCTAGTACTACTCTCGCCCAAGCACGCTTAACTGCGGAGTTCTGATGGGATCCGGTGCATTAGTGCTGGTATGATCGCACCTATTATAGTTCGCACACACAATTTTGTTAACCATGCGGCGCGAGAGAGCGTAACACTATCCGCGAAGCCTTGCGGGTACCGTAGGTGCCTGTCGAGGATGAGGCCATTGCGGCTCGCCCTTAGGTGTCCTACTCGGGATAGCGTCATTTAAAGAATGAAGGTCGGCACGACGTTAAAAAAAAAAAAAAAGAGGTGCAACACGAGGACTTCCCAGGAGGTCACCCATCCTAGTACTACTCTCGCCCAAGCACGCTTAACTGCGGAGTTCTGATGGGATCCGGTGCATTAGTGCTGGTATGATCGCACCTATTATAGTTCGCACACACAATTTTGTTAACCATGCGGCGCGAGAGAGCGTAACACTATCCGCGAAGCCTTGCGGGTACCGTAGGTGCCTGTCGAGGATGAGGCCATTGCGGCTCGCCCTTAGGTGTCCTACTCGGGATAGCGTCATTTAAAGAATGAAGGTCGGCACGACGTTAAAAAAAAAAAAAAAAAGAGGTGCAACACGAGGACTTCCCAGGAGGTCACCCATCCTAGTACTACTCTCGCCCAAGCACGCTTAACTGCGGAGTTCTGATGGGATCCGGTGCATTAGTGCTGGTATGATCGCACCTATTATAGTTCGCACACACAATTTTGTTAACCATGCGGCGCGAGAGAGCGTAACACTATCCGCGAAGCCTTGCGGGTACCGTAGGTGCCTGTCGAGGATGAGGCCATTGCGGCTCGCCCTTAGGTGTCCTACTCGGGATAGCGTCATTTAAAGAATGAAGGTCGGCACGACGTTAAAAAAAAAAAAAAAAAGAGGTGCAACACGAGGACTTCCCAGGAGGTCACCCATCCTAGTACTACTCTCGCCCAAGCACGCTTAACTGCGGAGTTCTGATGGGATCCGGTGCATTAGTGCTGGTATGATCGCACCTATTATAGTTCGCACACACAATTTTGTTAACCATGCGGCGCGAGAGAGCGTAACACTATCCGCGAAGCCTTGCGGGTACCGTAGGTGCCTGTCGAGGATGAGGCCATTGCGGCTCGCCCTTAGGTGTCCTACTCGGGATAGCGTCATTTAAAGAATGAAGGTCGGCACGACGTTAAAAAAAAAAAAAAAAGAGGTGCAACACGAGGACTTCCCAGGAGGTCACCCATCCTAGTACTACTCTCGCCCAAGCACGCTTAACTGCGGAGTTCTGATGGGATCCGGTGCATTAGTGCTGGTATGATCGCACCTATTATAGTTCGCACACACAATTTTGTTAACCATGCGGCGCGAGAGAGCGTAACACTATCCGCGAAGCCTTGCGGGTACCGTAGGTGCCTGTCGAGGATGAGGCCATTGCGGCTCGCCCTTAGGTGTCCTACTCGGGATAGCGTCATTTAAAGAATGAAGGTCGGCACGACGTTAAAAAAAAAAAAAAAAGAGGTGCAACACGAGGACTTCCCAGGAGGTCACCCATCCTAGTACTACTCTCGCCCAAGCACGCTTAACTGCGGAGTTCTGATGGGATCCGGTGCATTAGTGCTGGTATGATCGCACCTATTATAGTTCGCACACACAATTTTGTTAACCATGCGGCGCGAGAGAGCGTAACACTATCCGCGAAGCCTTGCGGGTACCGTAGGTGCCTGTCGAGGATGAGGCCATTGCGGCTCGCCCTTAGGTGTCCTACTCGGGATAGCGTCATTTAAAGAATGAAGGTCGGCACGACGTTAAAAAAAAAAAAAAAAGAGGTGCAACACGAGGACTTCCCAGGAGGTCACCCATCCTAGTACTACTCTCGCCCAAGCACGCTTAACTGCGGAGTTCTGATGGGATCCGGTGCATTAGTGCTGGTATGATCGCACCTATTATAGTTCGCACACACAATTTTGTTAACCATGCGGCGCGAGAGAGCGTAACACTATCCGCGAAGCCTTGCGGGTACCGTAGGTGCCTGTCGAGGATGAGGCCATTGCGGCTCGCCCTTAGGTGTCCTACTCGGGATAGCGTCATTTAAAGAATGAAGGTCGGCACGACGTTAAAAAAAAAAAAAAAAGAGGTGCAACACGAGGACTTCCCAGGAGGTCACCCATCCTAGTACTACTCTCGCCCAAGCACGCTTAACTGCGGAGTTCTGATGGGATCCGGTGCATTAGTGCTGGTATGATCGCACCTATTATAGTTCGCACACACAATTTTGTTAACCATGCGGCGCGAGAGAGCGTAACACTATCCGCGAAGCCTTGCGGGTACCGTAGGTGCCTGTCGAGGATGAGGCCATTGCGGCTCGCCCTTAGGTGTCCTACTCGGGATAGCGTCATTTAAAGAATGAAGGTCGGCACGACGTTAAAAAAAAAAAAAAAGAGGTGCAACACGAGGACTTCCCAGGAGGTCACCCATCCTAGTACTACTCTCGCCCAAGCACGCTTAACTGCGGAGTTCTGATGGGATCCGGTGCATTAGTGCTGGTATGATCGCACCTATTATAGTTCGCACACACAATTTTGTTAACCATGCGGCGCGAGAGAGCGTAACACTATCCGCGAAGCCTTGCGGGTACCGTAGGTGCCTGTCGAGGATGAGGCCATTGCGGCTCGCCCTTAGGTGTCCTACTCGGGATAGCGTCATTTAAAGAATGAAGGTCGGCACGACGTTAAAAAAAAAAAAAAAGAGGTGCAACACGAGGACTTCCCAGGAGGTCACCCATCCTAGTACTACTCTCGCCCAAGCACGCTTAACTGCGGAGTTCTGATGGGATCCGGTGCATTAGTGCTGGTATGATCGCACCTATTATAGTTCGCACACACAATTTTGTTAACCATGCGGCGCGAGAGAGCGTAACACTATCCGCGAAGCCTTGCGGGTACCGTAGGTGCCTGTCGAGGATGAGGCCATTGCGGCTCGCCCTTAGGTGTCCTACTCGGGATAGCGTCATTTAAAGAATGAAGGTCGGCACGACGTTAAAAAAAAAAAAAAAAGAGGTGCAACACGAGGACTTCCCAGGAGGTCACCCATCCTAGTACTACTCTCGCCCAAGCACGCTTAACTGCGGAGTTCTGATGGGATCCGGTGCATTAGTGCTGGTATGATCGCACCTATTATAGTTCGCACACACAATTTTGTTAACCATGCGGCGCGAGAGAGCGTAACACTATCCGCGAAGCCTTGCGGGTACCGTAGGTGCCTGTCGAGGATGAGGCCATTGCGGCTCGCCCTTAGGTGTCCTACTCGGGATAGCGTCATTTAAAGAATGAAGGTCGGCACGACGTTAAAAAAAAAAAAAAAAGAGGTGCAACACGAGGACTTCCCAGGAGGTCACCCATCCTAGTACTACTCTCGCCCAAGCACGCTTAACTGCGGAGTTCTGATGGGATCCGGTGCATTAGTGCTGGTATGATCGCACCTATTATAGTTCGCACACACAATTTTGTTAACCATGCGGCGCGAGAGAGCGTAACACTATCCGCGAAGCCTTGCGGGTACCGTAGGTGCCTGTCGAGGATGAGGCCATTGCGGCTCGCCCTTAGGTGTCCTACTCGGGATAGCGTCATTTAAAGAATGAAGGTCGGCACGACGTTAAAAAAAAAAAAAAAAAGAGGTGCAACACGAGGACTTCCCAGGAGGTCACCCATCCTAGTACTACTCTCGCCCAAGCACGCTTAACTGCGGAGTTCTGATGGGATCCGGTGCATTAGTGCTGGTATGATCGCACCTATTATAGTTCGCACACACAATTTTGTTAACCATGCGGCGCGAGAGAGCGTAACACTATCCGCGAAGCCTTGCGGGTACCGTAGGTGCCTGTCGAGGATGAGGCCATTGCGGCTCGCCCTTAGGTGTCCTACTCGGGATAGCGTCATTTAAAGAATGAAGGTCGGCACGACGTTAAAAAAAAAAAAAAAAGAGGTGCAACACGAGGACTTCCCAGGAGGTCACCCATCCTAGTACTACTCTCGCCCAAGCACGCTTAACTGCGGAGTTCTGATGGGATCCGGTGCATTAGTGCTGGTATGATCGCACCTATTATAGTTCGCACACACAATTTTGTTAACCATGCGGCGCGAGAGAGCGTAACACTATCCGCGAAGCCTTGCGGGTACCGTAGGTGCCTGTCGAGGATGAGGCCATTGCGGCTCGCCCTTAGGTGTCCTACTCGGGATAGCGTCATTTAAAGAATGAAGGTCGGCACGACGTTAAAAAAAAAAAAAAAAGAGGTGCAACACGAGGACTTCCCAGGAGGTCACCCATCCTAGTACTACTCTCGCCCAAGCACGCTTAACTGCGGAGTTCTGATGGGATCCGGTGCATTAGTGCTGGTATGATCGCACCTATTATAGTTCGCACACACAATTTTGTTAACCATGCGGCGCGAGAGAGCGTAACACTATCCGCGAAGCCTTGCGGGTACCGTAGGTGCCTGTCGAGGATGAGGCCATTGCGGCTCGCCCTTAGGTGTCCTACTCGGGATAGCGTCATTTAAAGAATGAAGGTCGGCACGACGTTAAAAAAAAAAAAAAAAGAGGTGCAACACGAGGACTTCCCAGGAGGTCACCCATCCTAGTACTACTCTCGCCCAAGCACGCTTAACTGCGGAGTTCTGATGGGATCCGGTGCATTAGTGCTGGTATGATCGCACCTATTATAGTTCGCACACACAATTTTGTTAACCATGCGGCGCGAGAGAGCGTAACACTATCCGCGAAGCCTTGCGGGTACCGTAGGTGCCTGTCGAGGATGAGGCCATTGCGGCTCGCCCTTAGGTGTCCTACTCGGGATAGCGTCATTTAAAGAATGAAGGTCGGCACGACGTTAAAAAAAAAAAAAAAGAGGTGCAACACGAGGACTTCCCAGGAGGTCACCCATCCTAGTACTACTCTCGCCCAAGCACGCTTAACTGCGGAGTTCTGATGGGATCCGGTGCATTAGTGCTGGTATGATCGCACCTATTATAGTTCGCACACACAATTTTGTTAACCATGCGGCGCGAGAGAGCGTAACACTATCCGCGAAGCCTTGCGGGTACCGTAGGTGCCTGTCGAGGATGAGGCCATTGCGGCTCGCCCTTAGGTGTCCTACTCGGGATAGCGTCATTTAAAGAATGAAGGTCGGCACGACGTTAAAAAAAAAAAAAAAAGAGGTGCAACACGAGGACTTCCCAGGAGGTCACCCATCCTAGTACTACTCTCGCCCAAGCACGCTTAACTGCGGAGTTCTGATGGGATCCGGTGCATTAGTGCTGGTATGATCGCACCTATTATAGTTCGCACACACAATTTTGTTAACCATGCGGCGCGAGAGAGCGTAACACTATCCGCGAAGCCTTGCGGGTACCGTAGGTGCCTGTCGAGGATGAGGCCATTGCGGCTCGCCCTTAGGTGTCCTACTCGGGATAGCGTCATTTAAAGAATGAAGGTCGGCACGACGTTAAAAAAAAAAAAAAAGAGGTGCAACACGAGGACTTCCCAGGAGGTCACCCATCCTAGTACTACTCTCGCCCAAGCACGCTTAACTGCGGAGTTCTGATGGGATCCGGTGCATTAGTGCTGGTATGATCGCACCTATTATAGTTCGCACACACAATTTTGTTAACCATGCGGCGCGAGAGAGCGTAACACTATCCGCGAAGCCTTGCGGGTACCGTAGGTGCCTGTCGAGGATGAGGCCATTGCGGCTCGCCCTTAGGTGTCCTACTCGGGATAGCGTCATTTAAAGAATGAAGGTCGGCACGACGTTAAAAAAAAAAAAAAAAGAGGTGCAACACGAGGACTTCCCAGGAGGTCACCCATCCTAGTACTACTCTCGCCCAAGCACGCTTAACTGCGGAGTTCTGATGGGATCCGGTGCATTAGTGCTGGTATGATCGCACCTATTATAGTTCGCACACACAATTTTGTTAACCATGCGGCGCGAGAGAGCGTAACACTATCCGCGAAGCCTTGCGGGTACCGTAGGTGCCTGTCGAGGATGAGGCCATTGCGGCTCGCCCTTAGGTGTCCTACTCGGGATAGCGTCATTTAAAGAATGAAGGTCGGCACGACGTTAAAAAAAAAAAAAAAAGAGGTGCAACACGAGGACTTCCCAGGAGGTCACCCATCCTAGTACTACTCTCGCCCAAGCACGCTTAACTGCGGAGTTCTGATGGGATCCGGTGCATTAGTGCTGGTATGATCGCACCTATTATAGTTCGCACACACAATTTTGTTAACCATGCGGCGCGAGAGAGCGTAACACTATCCGCGAAGCCTTGCGGGTACCGTAGGTGCCTGTCGAGGATGAGGCCATTGCGGCTCGCCCTTAGGTGTCCTACTCGGGATAGCGTCATTTAAAGAATGAAGGTCGGCACGACGTTAAAAAAAAAAAAAAAGAGGTGCAACACGAGGACTTCCCAGGAGGTCACCCATCCTAGTACTACTCTCGCCCAAGCACGCTTAACTGCGGAGTTCTGATGGGATCCGGTGCATTAGTGCTGGTATGATCGCACCTATTATAGTTCGCACACACAATTTTGTTAACCATGCGGCGCGAGAGAGCGTAACACTATCCGCGAAGCCTTGCGGGTACCGTAGGTGCCTGTCGAGGATGAGGCCATTGCGGCTCGCCCTTAGGTGTCCTACTCGGGATAGCGTCATTTAAAGAATGAAGGTCGGCACGACGTTAAAAAAAAAAAAAAAGAGGTGCAACACGAGGACTTCCCAGGAGGTCACCCATCCTAGTACTACTCTCGCCCAAGCACGCTTAACTGCGGAGTTCTGATGGGATCCGGTGCATTAGTGCTGGTATGATCGCACCTATTATAGTTCGCACACACAATTTTGTTAACCATGCGGCGCGAGAGAGCGTAACACTATCCGCGAAGCCTTGCGGGTACCGTAGGTGCCTGTCGAGGATGAGGCCATTGCGGCTCGCCCTTAGGTGTCCTACTCGGGATAGCGTCATTTAAAGAATGAAGGTCGGCACGACGTTAAAAAAAAAAAAAAAAGAGGTGCAACACGAGGACTTCCCAGGAGGTCACCCATCCTAGTACTACTCTCGCCCAAGCACGCTTAACTGCGGAGTTCTGATGGGATCCGGTGCATTAGTGCTGGTATGATCGCACCTATTATAGTTCGCACACACAATTTTGTTAACCATGCGGCGCGAGAGAGCGTAACACTATCCGCGAAGCCTTGCGGGTACCGTAGGTGCCTGTCGAGGATGAGGCCATTGCGGCTCGCCCTTAGGTGTCCTACTCGGGATAGCGTCATTTAAAGAATGAAGGTCGGCACGACGTTAAAAAAAAAAAAAAAAGAGGTGCAACACGAGGACTTCCCAGGAGGTCACCCATCCTAGTACTACTCTCGCCCAAGCACGCTTAACTGCGGAGTTCTGATGGGATCCGGTGCATTAGTGCTGGTATGATCGCACCTATTATAGTTCGCACACACAATTTTGTTAACCATGCGGCGCGAGAGAGCGTAACACTATCCGCGAAGCCTTGCGGGTACCGTAGGTGCCTGTCGAGGATGAGGCCATTGCGGCTCGCCCTTAGGTGTCCTACTCGGGATAGCGTCATTTAAAGAATGAAGGTCGGCACGACGTTAAAAAAAAAAAAAAAAGAGGTGCAACACGAGGACTTCCCAGGAGGTCACCCATCCTAGTACTACTCTCGCCCAAGCACGCTTAACTGCGGAGTTCTGATGGGATCCGGTGCATTAGTGCTGGTATGATCGCACCTATTATAGTTCGCACACACAATTTTGTTAACCATGCGGCGCGAGAGAGCGTAACACTATCCGCGAAGCCTTGCGGGTACCGTAGGTGCCTGTCGAGGATGAGGCCATTGCGGCTCGCCCTTAGGTGTCCTACTCGGGATAGCGTCATTTAAAGAATGAAGGTCGGCACGACGTTAAAAAAAAAAAAAAAGAGGTGCAACACGAGGACTTCCCAGGAGGTCACCCATCCTAGTACTACTCTCGCCCAAGCACGCTTAACTGCGGAGTTCTGATGGGATCCGGTGCATTAGTGCTGGTATGATCGCACCTATTATAGTTCGCACACACAATTTTGTTAACCATGCGGCGCGAGAGAGCGTAACACTATCGCGAAGCCTTGCGGGTACCGTAGGTGCCTGTCGAGGATGAGGCCATTGCGGCTCGCCCTTAGGTGTCCTACTCGGGATAGCGTCATTTAAAGAATGAAGGTCGGCACGACGTTAAAAAAAAAAAAAAAGAGGTGCAACACGAGGACTTCCCAGGAGGTCACCCATCCTAGTACTACTCTCGCCCAAGCACGCTTAACTGCGGAGTTCTGATGGGATCCGGTGCATTAGTGCTGGTATGATCGCACCTATTATAGTTCGCACACACAATTTTGTTAACCATGCGGCGCGAGAGAGCGTAACACTATCCGCGAAGCCTTGCGGGTACCGTAGGTGCCTGTCGAGGATGAGGCCATTGCGGCTCGCCCTTAGGTGTCCTACTCGGGATAGCGTCATTTAAAGAATGAAGGTCGGCACGACGTTAAAAAAAAAAAAAAAGAGGTGCAACACGAGGACTTCCCAGGAGGTCACCCATCCTAGTACTACTCTCGCCCAAGCACGCTTAACTGCGGAGTTCTGATGGGATCCGGTGCATTAGTGCTGGTATGATCGCACCTATTATAGTTCGCACACACAATTTTGTTAACCATGCGGCGCGAGAGAGCGTAACACTATCCGCGAAGCCTTGCGGTACCGTAGGTGCCTGTCGAGGATGAGGCCATTGCGGCTCGCCCTTAGGTGTCCTACTCGGATAGCGTCATTTAAAGAATGAAGGTCGGCACGACGTTAAAAAAAAAAAAAGAGGTGCAACACGAGGACTTCCCAGGAGGTCACCCATCCTAGTACTACTCTCGCCCAAGCACGCTTAACTGCGGAGTTCTGATGGGATCCGGTGCATTAGTGCTGGTATGATCGCACCTATTATAGTTCGCACACACAATTTTGTTAACCATGCGGCGCGAGAGAGCGTAACACTATCCGCGAAGCCTTGCGGGTACCGTAGGTGCCTGTCGAGGATGAGGCCATTGCGGCTCGCCCTTAGGTGTCCTACTCGGGATAGCGTCATTTAAAGAATGAAGGTCGGCACGACGTTAAAAAAAAAAAAAAAGGTGCAACACGAGGACTTCCCAGAGGTCACCCATCCTAGTACTACTCTCGCCCAAGCACGCTTAACTGCGGAGTTCTGATGGGATCCGGTGCATTAGTGCTGGTATGATCGCACCTATTATAGTTCGCACACACAATTTTGTTAACCATGCGGCGCGAGAGAGCGTAACACTATCCGCGAAGCCTTGCGGGTACCGTAGGTGCCTGTCGAGGATGAGGCCATTGCGGCTCGCCCTTAGGTGTCCTACTCGGGATAGCGTCATTTAAAGAATGAAGGTCGGCACGACGTTAAAAAAAAAAAAAAAGAGGTGCAACACGAGGACTTCCAGAGGTCACCCATCCTAGTACTACTCTCGCCCAAGCACGCTTAACTGCGGAGTTCTGATGGGATCCGGTGCATTAGTGCTGGTATGATCGCACCTATTATAGTTCGCACACACAATTTTGTTAACCATGCGGCGCGAGAGAGCGTAACACTATCGCGAAGCCTTGCGGGTACCGTAGGTGCCTGTCGAGGATGAGGCCATTGCGGCTCGCCCTTAGTGTCCTACTCGGGATAGCGTCATTTAAAGAATGAAGGTCGGCACGACGTTAAAAAAAAAAAAAAGGCAAACGAGACTTCCAGAGGTCACCATCCTAGTACTACTCTCGCCAAGCACGCTTAACTGCGGAGTTCTGATGGGATCCGGTGCATTAGTGCTGGTATGATCGCACCTATTATAGTTCGCACACACAATTTTGTTAACCATGCGGCGCGAGAGAGCGTAACACTATCCGCGAAGCCTGCGGGTACCGTAGGTGCCTGTCGAGGATGAGGCCATTGCGGCTCGCCCTTAGGTGTCCTACTCGGGATAGCGTCATTAAAGAATGAAGTCGGCACGACGTTAAAAAAAAAAAAAAAAAAAAAGACAAACACGAAGACTTCGCCAGGAGCACCCTAGATACTTGCCAAGACCATGCCTC